>NC_051183.1:20351572-20491571 GCF_013339695.2 Rhipicephalus sanguineus | reverse complement strand
TCTTCTACAGCATACCAGAACGCACGCTTCTCATGAGCTAGTATGCAGTTCTGGTATGAAGTAGCAGAAGAAGACGACGTTGACGAGTGACTCTCGTGCGTGTTCGCCTGTGTGGCATTCTTTCTTCTTTACTGCGCGCGTTCTGGTATGCAGTAGTAGAAGAAGAAGACCACGTTGACGAGTGACACTCTCGTTTGCAGCGTGTCACCGGATGGAGCAGGTGTCTGTAGACAGTAGACGAACAAAATAAAAGAACAAAATAAAAGTTGATTTGTATATACGCACACAGTCTCACGTCTTTCTTAATGATGTAATGGGCGAACTTTCACGGGAGGGTTACGGTTTTACGGATAAGTGGGCGAAGCTCGAGAGGGCTCCCCCTCTCGAGCTTCGCCCACTTATCGTCATTCATTCCGTGAATATGACGTGATTTTTTTCTCCATTTGCCTGTCCTGGCTTTGGCTGTCAAAATTGTCGATTACCGCTGTTGTCCCTGAATATGCGCCTACTTTTCAAGAAGAATATGATATCCAGAAAAATATTTCCGCACACTAATATCCGCAATTACGCTGAGGAATGAGCGTGACAATATAGCAGGAGATCGTTTCGGTGCATTTATCGGCCAAGGTATGCCTCAAATTTACAAAAACACATGATGGCTGGAAGCAAACATCACCTCTCTGAAAAACCAGAAAAAGAGGAATTTATCCGGCATTTTGATTGTTAGGTTCTTTCTATCTGAAGAAAAAGAAAATTCAGAAGCTATCATGAAAAAGTGGTCGAAATCCAACGTCACTGTAACACTACTTCCGCCCTTCAAAAGTGTGGCAAAAGATATTTCCTCGATAATACGAAGACTTAGATAAGATATGAGTGACCTGTCGTTGCGCTAATTGCAACAGGTGATGTTGGAGGAAATGTATCCTGCAGACGGAAAAGTGGGACGTATGGGTCCCGCTGCCGCACAAAAGGTTCAAATAAATAATAAAAGTCTGTGTGCCGAGTGAGAATCGAACTCAGACCTTCTGCGTGGCTAGCAGGTGTTCTAACGCAGAGCCAAGCCGTTGCTTGAAACTGCTTCAAAAAAAAAAAAAAAAACACAGTATGATGTCATGTGGTGGAAGGAGCCGCCTTAGCGCATGCAATATTGCGTGGCAGAAGCGTAGAATCGCGCTAGGTGTCAAAACGTGTGAATTGCGCAACGAGCGGGTATTTTAAAGGCCCACCCTTTAGAAAGTGCTGAGACATGTCTAATCATCACCATCAGCAAAAGCATCAACAAAGTGAACTGCTGCGTACGTTCGCGTGTCGCCTTACGGACGCGTAGTGGGCCCTTCGCTGATTCGCAGAAGGAATAATTATGGCGTAGTGGGCACTTAACAACTGTAATTGCAGTAAGCAGTCTAGGATACTTTTAAGCGGCCAATGTTACGAGTACAGCCGTTTGTTTCCTTACGTTTCTTTCCTTTTGAGGCATGCACCGCGAACCGAAGCCAGGCTGACAGTTCAGAAGGCGATGCGCACGGCGCCCGATTACGCTATCGCGTTCTACGCTTCAAGGCGAAGCTCTAGCGGCCTCCAAGCTTTTCAGTTCGCTTTCAGTGAAAAAAACAACAGCCTCCTAGCGAAATAAGTGTGGAAACAAAATTACTATGCTCTGCTAAGTATACGCGCTGCATATTTTTTCTAATGAGCTTCAATCCCGAAAATATCTTTCAAGTATATTATTATTGTTATTATTATTTCTTGACATTCGTGAACACATATGCAACGACAAAGAAGATAGGGAAGGAAGCTGACAACTGCCAAATGGAAGGGCACCACACCTGCCTGCTCTTTCGGAAGGAGGGAGAAGGTCGAGGAACGGAAGATAGGAAGCTAAAAAAATGCCGAAGACTTCAGCGAGAATAATTAAGAACACGAGAAATCACGAATCGTAAGTAATTAGCCCGTGCATAGTGCTCTGAAATAGCGTTTGAGAAACCCATGATGGCTTAAAGCCACCATGCCATTAACGCGACAGCGTTAAAGAGATCGTTTCGCAGGAATTCCTTTGTTGGCGTTGGCCTCGTTGGTTGTGAGCGAAAAATAAGCGTTTTCCGGGAGCGAAAAATTGAAATAGATGCAAATAAATAAATAATAAAAAGTCTTCGCTTGGAGTGGGAATCGAACGCAGGCCTTCTGCGTGGAAAGCAGGTGTTCTACCACAGAGCCATGGCCCGTGCTCGACATCGCTTCGGAGAAAAGTACTATATGAACGTTAAGTATTGCGAAGAGTGTCGTTAACACAAGTAATATTGCGCGGCGGAAGCGTACAGTTTACGCAGCCGTCAAAACGTATGAGTTGTGCAACAAGCCGGTAGTTTAAAGTTATGGCCATGACAAAGCCTCCAGACTTAAATAATCACCATCAACAACCGCATCAACAAAGTGGCCAGATGCGCAGGGGCGCGTGGTGCCTTACGGACGCGTATGGGTACTTTGCCAATTGGCAAAACGAAGAATTATGGCGTATTAGGCACTTCGCAACTGTACCTGCAGTAAGCATTCTGGAATAGTTTGAAAGGACCTACGTTACGCGCACAGACATTCGTTTCCTTGCTTCCCAGGTGATGTCTCCACCGAGAAGCGATGCCAGACTAGCGATTGAGAAGGCGATGCCAACGGGACCCGATTACGCTATCGCGTTCTACTCTTGAAGGCGAATTTCAAGGGTGCCCCAACGTTTTTTGATCGGAACATTGTATTGAATAAAATGAACATATTGGCTACATAGCAAATTCAATAGCAACGCACGTAAATTTATACGAACTTATTGTAAAGGATTCGATTTTTAAGCTAAGCGAGAAACGAAGTACAGCGGTCTTCTAACGAGCATGCGGGCACGATAATTTATGTGTAGTTAACCTATGACACGGTCCCTCGTCTCTCGAGGGTCGGTTTTGAATGATGCGTTCATCAATATTCCAATCAATCAATTCATGAAAGGTCACGAGGGAACGTAAGCGGTGTCGGTGTTCCCGCCTGCTGTCTTCACTCATGGAGTTCGCCAGAGATATAAGCATATTGCCTACAACGTTACGGGAACTGTAGTAATGACACTGTGAAAAGTTACGTCGGTCTCACTTCCGCCAGTCCGTAGTGTAATGCCTAAATTGAATGCTTGGGAATATATTCAGCATCGCTTTCTTAAATAACTACGTTAACACAGTCTGTTGAGCAAGTCCGCTTCTTTAGGTAATGCACTGGAAGAGGCAAAATCTCTCATAAAAAAAAGAAAAAAAGAAAACTGAGAACACTTTTTCTAGACTTGCGGCACACTCGCTAAAGAAAATAACACGCTTGCGCAAAGACATTTAACGAAACTAGCACGGCCGCGGCCGGAACTCTGGAATCACCGTAAAAGCCACCGGATAATAGGAGGTTTTCCTTGCATATCTTAGTGTCGTACTTTGTTCATAGCAGAACAATGTTGAACCCGATAAGTGTCGCGGTTGCCATTAAGGCTTCTTAACGACAGAGTACGCTATTGTTCGTTCACAAAGCCCCTCTTGTGTGAATATGCAAGGACTGCTCGTTTGCTTGCATTCCCCTAGGAGTCATGAAGCTTAGTTACTTCTTTAGTTTACCCGACGAAGCTCTTACGAACACTCCATAACGGTCGTGTTCCTAAAGCTAGCTTCGCCGCACTTTTATTGCTTATGCGGAGAAGTGGTTTTAAAGTACTGCAGTGAAGCACGTTAATGAAGTTCATTAAGTTATCAATTATTTTGTTTTGCTTATCAATAGACTGATATATTCATATACGTTAGCCCCTGCCCTATGTAATGCACTGTGTACCCTGAAGGTAAAGTTAAATAAACAATAAAAATAATGAAACATGTCAAATGGACCGAGGAGCCCGGGGTCTAGCACGTGTCTTTCAAACATTCATGCGCTCCATTGGCGTCTAATGAAGCGAGCACAGAAAGGTCCTGCAGGAGCGTAGCCAGGGGGGGGGGTGTACACCGGGCCCGTGCACCCCCTCCTCCCCCGAAATTTTTTTTTCCATGGTATACAGAGCTCAAAATAATACTCGATCACATCTGCCTGCCCGACCCCCACTTCAGATCAAGAAGGTGCCCGCCCCCCCCCCCCCACCCCGAAAAAAATTTCTGGCTACGCCCCTGAGGTCCAGTAAGGTTAACGACCGGCGCTCAGAGCTTTTAATGGCGTGGATGCTGCCACTCAAAACCCTCGCGTCAGCTGTCATGTACGCCGCTTCTATGAAACTGTAATGGTGCCTAGGGTGCGGCGTCCCTGCATCATGCAGGCAAACTCGCTTAAGCTCTGTGATCTCGGCTGTCAAATGCAGTAACGTTGAGAGCTGTTGTCAGAAAACGAGGCTTTGTTTTATGAGTTTTGGATAGAAGCTTTCATATACAGGTACATCGAAGAGGGCGGGCAGTGGGCCTGAATCGTTATTAATGCTACTTCAAATTGGATAAAAACCAGCGGGGAACACGAACCACGGAGAAAGAACACGGACGGGACAGGCTGGCACTTACAAGTGATCACAGAATGCTTGAAACGCAATCTTATACCCGTCGGCAACCGCCTTGGCGCATGCGTGAAGCAGCCATGCGTCATACAAAACAAAACAAAATCTTTATGTGTTATCACGGCGTCTAGAAAGGCTATTTACTTAGCAGACAGGTGCACTGACGTGCCACTGACGCAATTCTTTCCGCCTTGCTCAATGTAGAAGGTTTCCGAAATTTCCCTGCGGTCTTTTGTTTCCTAAGAACGACGGTGCTCATCTGCCAAGCCATTGCAAGCAGTGCGGGTGCAATCCTGTTCTTGACAGCACTAGACGGGAAGGACGAAAGCCCAAAGGGAAAGTTTGGAAACCTTCCACATTAAGAAGGCGAAACGAATTGCGTCAGTGACACGTCAGTGCGCGTTTCTGCTAAGGAGATGGCCTTTCTAGACGCCGTGATAACTCGTTAAGATCTTGTTTTGTTTTGTATGACGCACGGCTCCTTTACGCACGCGCGAAGGTGGTTGCCGGCTGGTATAAGTTTGCGTTTCATGCATTCTGTGATCAGTTGTAAGTGCCAGCCTGTCCCGTCGTGTTCTTTCTCCATGGTTCGTGTTTCCCACTGGTTTTTATTCAGTTTCGGCATGTAACTTATATATATATATATATATATATATATATATATATATATATATATATATATATATATATATATATATATATATATATATATATATATATATATATATATGATGTACTGGTCTATCGCTTTGATTACTGCTGGGCGAAACCACTGAAGATTTCACGGTGTAACCATGATTGCTTCAGGAGCTTCGCCCAAGCTCTTCATCATTCACCCGTGGATATGCTGTGATTTTTTTCTTGGATTAAATTGTCTGCTGTAACGGTAACGGATAAGAACGCGTAAAAAGAAAAGAGTCCTTTAGTATATATATCAACGTCTCGCCACAAGTCATGCGTCATCGAGCAACGCGACAACAAATAAACAAAAGACGTCACTCCAGTGGACGCAGCGACGCCATTCAGTTAGGGAGGAGGTCCCGTTGCAACTCTTTCAACAGAGTCACTTACCGTTGCACAGAATCGCACTAGCTTCCGACGCCGTCACAACGTCGTTAACCCTTTCAGCGAGGAACCTTTCCGGGCTCATAATTTGTTTGAATGCAATCCTGAACGAAGTCGTAACACCTTGGGCACATGCGCTTTTCACGCTGTCATTTGCATCAAATATACCTTTGCTTTCAGTATCCTTGTCATTCATGAAATGTCCGTGCCGATTTTGTGAAAGCTTACGTTCAAGAAGTATAAGTCATGACGGAGTTTATTTCTGGAAAAAAAAAATTCAGGAGCCCTTCCCAGTGGGGAAAATGGGGGCAAGCGAAGCTTGGCGTGGGTGTGCCTGATGTACTGCTTTTCTTTCTTTCTTTCTTTCTTTCTTTCTTTCTTTCTTTCTTTCTTTCTTTCTTTCTTTCTTTCTTTCTTTTCTTTCTTTCTTTCTTTCTTTCTTTCTTTTCTTTCTTTCTTTCTTTTTCTTTCTTCTTTCTTTCTTTCTTCCTTTCTTTCTTCCTCTTTTTTTTTTTCTTTCTTTTTTTTTTGTTTTTTTTCTTTCTATTTTTTTCTTTCTTTTTTCTTTCTTTCTTTTTTCTCTTCCTTTCTTTCCTTCTCTTTCTTTTTATTTTCTTTCTTCTTTCTTTCTTTTTTTTTCTTTCTTTTTTTTTCTTTCTCTCTTTCTTTCTTTAATTCTCTTTTTTATCTCTCTCTCTTTCTTCGTTTTTCTTTTTTCATTTTTTTCTCTCTTCCTTCCTTCCTTATTTTTTTCCTTTCTTCGTCTCTCTCTTTCTTCATTTGTTCATCTTTTCAGTTCTTTCTTTCTCTTTCTTCATTTTTCTTTTTTCATTTCTTTCTCTCTTCCTTCCTTCCTTCCTTCCTTCCTTTCTTTCTTCGTCTCCCTCTTTCTTCATTTGCTAATTTTTCTGTTCTTTCCCCGTCTTTCTTCATCTCTTTCTTTCCTTCTCTCTCTCTATGTTTCTTTGTCTATTTCGTTTTTTTTTTCTATCGGTCGCATTGCGCATTGCTCCCTCCGGACTGTTTCCTTCCGCCATGCCGGGAACTGGACCTTTGCCCATGTGCTTAACCGCTCAACACATCAGTTTCTACAGAAAACAACGGCGGTCATGCGCTGATATCCAGGCAACATTGAAATCTGGCAACGTGAAAGGAGGAGTGATGTCGATAATAGATCGAATTGCCATATCAGAAACGGCTGATCGCCGAGAAGCTCACGATCGAAAAAGAATCACTGATCACAAAACGGTTATGCAAACACGCATGGGACCGGCACACCACGATGGCCGCACTTCTCTGTACGCTTGCCGACGCCATGTATTTCGCCTACAACGCCGCCACCGAAATCTGAGTTATAACAAGTTCCGCCTGAAAAAAAAAAAAAAAAAAAAAAAAAGACAGGCTTGCGTGAAACACGCAGCACAGTCACAGCTAGACGAGCGGCCTTTCTAGAGCCATTGTAAACTCTCTTGAGGCAAATAATACAGGTAAACATGCAGGGTATTCCACTACGCCATAGATCATAAGTTTTGTGAAGTTAGGAAGCACCCAATATGCCACTATTCGTTATATTGCGCGAGAATGGGCGCACCCGGCTACCACATCTGTAAAGACTTATGTACACCTCGTTGATGCTAGGGCTGACGACGATGAATAATTATGGCTGAGCACTTTTGCAGTAGGTGGGAAGCTTTTTAACCCCACAATCGATGCGCAATTAGCATGATGTGACGCGTGGTTGTTATTTTACACTTCTACCACGCTATCTTAAATATGTTTAACGTGATTTCCTTGCTTGCTATAGGGTGTTTTTGCTATTGGAGTTTCAAGAACCAGCGTGAACATTACAGTTGATTGGGAACGCCAGTGTAATTTAATCAGCGTTTCGTGAGAGCGTACGCTTTCCCCTGGGCTTTTAATCTCAAGGGACTGTCAATGTTCGATTAATCAATGGAGGGAAAATAAAATAAGGAAAGGCGTAGGTGCGGGAGGGGACCTGGTGGGTAGGCCCACATTCTAGGGGACCGCTGATAATTGCCCGCCCCCTTCGACTTGCCGAACAGGCCCACACAAGAAACGGAGAATGGCGCGATTCGACCAGTACTGTGCACGACATTCGAGACGCGCTTGCCAGAACGCGCGGACGGCGGTGAGGCCCTCTAGAGACACGGGTGCTGGCCGACGCAGACCCACAATACGCGAGATTGGCGTCAACTCGACACTCAATTAGGCCGTTCCGCTAGCTGAGACGAGGCAAAGTCCGTACGAGACGCACAATAGATGTCGTAAGGGGGCACCTGTCAACAGGTCATCCGATATTTGATTTCGGGGGCTCGGTGTGCCCCATACACGTAAATACATCGATAAACTCTTATTTGGACAAGGTCCCGTGAGGTATGAAATAGAATGTCAGGGAAGACAGGTCACCGTAGCAAGACGGAGCCTTCCACCAAGATAATGAAAAAAGAGATGAACGAAGGGCAAGCTCTTTGCTAGCTGGCGTAACACGAGCATCCAACTGGCTCCTTTTGATTTGATGGGAAGACGGCATTCCGAGCTTACCAGCTGCCTTGCGCATTTCTTTTCAATCATAGCTTTCTGTACGAGTCCAATAAGCACTCAAGTATTTCAATGACGTAAAATGTTATTAGAATCAACGTATCCTATGAAGGCATGGCACGATTATCTGTTATTACGACTCGCAACCTCATAGCGATAAACAGCCCGTGTTGCAGAAAATGTGGTGTCGTTGTCGACGTCGGTGGCGTTGGTTGTGAGCGAAAACTCGCCGTTGTCTGTGAGCGATAAACTTCGACGGATGCAAAGAATAGAAATTGGAGATCGGGTAGGAATCGAAGCCAGGTTTTCTCCGTGGCAGTGAAGTAGTCCACCCACAGAGCCACGCCAGTGCTTCAAACTGCTTCGGTCATGTCGGGCTCCTTGCCCGACATGATGACTGTGCAGATTTCAAACGCGCTGTTGATGTACGTAGTGATGAATAAAATAACTATATTCGATGGAAAAATGCAAATAAGACCCGAAAAACGCGACAAGCGACTGTGAAATTCTAGAAGCGACTCGGCGAAGAAAGAAACCCGAATCCGCTTATTATGAGCGGAACTGGCAACTCCGCGGTGATAGCACAGGATGTATGTTAGACGCCTACTGGGGACTGTCGAAACTGCGCGCGCGCCAGCTCTCGCGACCGCGTCCTTATGATCAAAGTTCGTAGTTGCTGCCCCTTCATGCTCCTAGAACCGATGAGAGACGGGTGAGGCGTTTCCTCTCTGCGTGAGAAGACATCGATGGGACGTCTCGCACGCGGGCCGATGTCATCGCATGCGCCCTTCGTGCGACGGAGACAGCCGGCTCGTTTCCTTTATGCTTCAGCCGCGCTCGTCCCCAGCGCTCGCGCCCTTCTACTAGCTCGAAGATCATACGATGTGCGGGCCGAGGTTATTGATTTGGACTTCGTACGCAATGTGACGGAGATGGCGACGCCATCTGCAAAAACCCGGTGAGAGTGTCCATGAATATGCTATCGTAATAAAAATTATTTTCGTGCGGGATCTACAACAAGATTTTTACACAGTGCGTAGTTGAAAATGCAGCCTCGCTGCGCTGGAAGCACTGCAGCAACCTGTTTAAGTATATCATGCAGCGACAACGGTGGCGCATAAATTGGACCCTCATATCTCTTAGCCGCGTTCTTTGAACCATAAATTCAAAGATAACGAGGTACGTTGTTCGGTAATGCTGGCTGTTCGTGCCTGAAATTCTGACTTTCTCTTCAGATTTCACTCGAACGCGCTTAACTTCTCGGTGTGTGCGAGGCACAGAGCGAATTTTGTGCATCTAAGCTCTCGACGGATATTCATTCCGAGATGCGAGTGCGGCCTGCATTCCCATTGAACCTAACATGAAAAGCACAGCTTCAATATGGCTACAAAAAGACGCGTAACGGCGAGATCACTCGTAACCTCTGATTCTAGGTGGATGCACACATAGAGGCAAACGAACGTCCGATATACCTGAATAGTCACAAAGTAGAACCTCACAAAAGACATGGCTTCACTACGCACAAAAGAAGAAATAAGTTCGAGCCTGTTTGTATACCTCGCGGAAAGTGTGAGTTCAGGAAGTGTATGTTCAGAAAGTTACACAGGAAGTGTAACTTCCAGGAAGTTTCAGGAAGTGTATTTACGAAGTGTAGTTCCAAGAAAGAGACGATATCGGTGCGGCACCGATTTGTGGAAGAAACATTGCTCGTTAAATTGATTAGGTTTCAGTGTACCGAGGGATATGTGTAAAGATGCGGGCATAGTGTCAGCGTGCCGAACAACAATGCGATTGAATGCTTGCTATTCCCGTGGGAGCACTCACAAGCCTAAGCCTATGAAATTGCTGCTTGCGAATGTGATGAACCTGCGTCATTACTTGTTGTAGGCTGATGGATACCACGCAATCTGCAGTACCTGCCGCGTCGTTATTCGCGATGCGCAGCGCCTATAGGGGCCGCCACTGAAAGCCGCGTAGCGGCGGCCGTTGGAACCGGCAACGCGGGACGCGTAGGCGAACGCCTCCCTTTCACTGCAAGCATGACGGAAGTGCGCGCGTGCGATTTGCCGCTTGTGCGCGTCCCTGATAATTACTTTTGCGGCGATAGTGTGCGCAAAGGAGCCGCGCTTTATAATAGTGGACATGTGTCCGATGTAACAGCTGTGTGGGACGACACTGTCACTATACGCGCCAAGTGTTTGCCACAGACAAGCGTCAACAAGCTTCTTACGAAGTGGAGCTCATCGTAAGTACACCGCTTTCTTTACAACGTCCCGATCACTAATGCCTGCATGCGTTGACGCATGAACCAACGTTTTTTCTCGACACAGTAGCTCCGTTACGTCCATGTGTTTATATAGTAGATTGTGAGGGAGCGCTGTCGCGCCGGCGCATGGATTTCACGGGTGCGGCCACGCGAAGGGTCAGCGTTGGTAAAACTTTGAAACCAGCACGATAACTTGCGAAAAATATCTCGGCATCTTGCGATAGAGGCTCGGGACTGAGGATACGCGCTAGTGGCGCGGGACTGCGGAATAGGAAAGCCCCAACGCCCCGTGAGCACGCCTATGGCCCCACTCATACACAGCTTGTGTAAAGCGAATGAGTATTAGTGGGATACATCAAGGTGTTTTTATTTGCATGAAGTCATGTTACGAGGCATTCAAAGGGAGGTTGAATCGGTTGAATGTCCTGTCAAAAGCCTTCAGTGCGAACAGGTGCCATGTTTTGCAGCCAATATGCATACAGTTGAGGCGAGCGCACAGCGAACATTCTGCACCGGTGATCGCATTCCAGTGCCATCATTAGGTAGAATGCAGCCCATTTCGTGCAGCACACGTGTGATTCCATAGAGTTTCCTACAATACTTACTAGAGGGAACTCTGGCGCTAGTGTCTATGGGAGCTGCAACGCATGACGCTTCAGCCAGCATGGGAATGATGGGTAGTACACAAATTTGTCTAAACTTCGTACTTTCGGCTCCGTTTGGCTCCGCGTCGGCTGCATCCGCTTTGTCGAAAAACAAAGTTCAGCAAAAGTCAGCAGTTTCACTTCGCCCACTTAAACTTGTTTAGGCTCAGAAATTCAAATCTGGTTACGAAGTTCACAACGGTCTATTGTTTTATCCGAAACGAACGCCAAAACACAGCAATAAACAAAGCCACAAGTACGTTTGAAGCCGCAAGCACGAAGACTAGGCAAATTTGTGTACTACCCATCATTCCCATGGTAGCTGAACGATCGCAGCGCCGGAGTCCCCTCTAGTTAATTTTAGGAAACTCTACGTGTGATTCCACGGCGCTTTTGTAAAGTAGCCGCCACCTGCCCCACATTCTCTGGCATAGCGCTTCGCGCCATTCGTTTTTCAAGAGAGCCTAGGCATCGCGTCTTATCAGTGATAACAACCTCATGTGCATTGTAGCGTCTACAATGCAGGCGAGGCGACCAAATGTAAACGTAGTAGCGTTCGCTGAAGACGTAGCGACATAAATGGAGAAATAAAAACACGGTAATCGTTCTAACACTGCCTAAACAAAGCGCGATTGCTTACCTTTTGCGTCGGACAGCCGCAATCCACCGTCGCCGTCGCTCTCGCTCATGAAATAGCACCGGAAACGTGTAGAAGTGCGTTGCTGGCGAGTTTTTGTACGTGTTTGAGCAGCCGACAACGCAGCGGCTGTTTCTCGACATCGCTGAAGCCCGAGAGAGTCGTTAAATCACGTTGAAGAACACAACATCCGTGCACTCGCGTAGACGCTCGCTGAAACACTGTTCGCCGGGTCCCGCGAGCGCTTCCGAGCCATGGCGGCAGACGGCGTGGTCGGCGCTTTGCGCATCGCCTATATACGAAGGAACGTATTGGGATAAGTCCATGCGAGACTCATCGAGAACAAGAGTTATTCAGACTCTTTTGTCGATTTATTATGGCGATAGCAATTATATGGACGCTCTCGGCTGGTTTTCGCCGTCGCCGTCATGTCCCGGATATGTATATGTAAATAAAAATAAATCAGAAGAACAAAGTTTCCGAAGCGCGCCACCGGCATTCGAACCTGCGACCCATCGCTCCGCAGAGTGCTGCTTTAAAGAACTCCGCCACGCGCCACCGGTTGTTTAGCGCAACAACGGCGAGCTATTTATATACACCATATAACGCTGATGGCACGCAGAGCTCGGAGGTGCTTCAGTGTGTGCAGTGCCAACCGCGAAATTGCCCGAAGGGCGCAGTTTTAAGCAACGCTCCTACATTTTCCTTCAGTTTGAAAGCTACCCTTGAGACGCGCACTAAAAAGTGGAAATTTCTGCACCCACTCACGATGTGGAACGCCGTCTAAACTGTAGCGTCATCATCATCGCCATCCATTATCATCGTCATTTTCCAACCACTGCGCCGCGTCTCTCGCGCAGCTCGTGCTGAGCGCTCGAGGCTTGAGGACGAAGACTCAGTTAAGAACGTGCTCAGGTTCCTGGGGGCTGGACGCCGGCAGCCGCTGCCGCTCTGCTTCTACTATGGCCTTCTAATAAAGTAGCGAGAACGGCACGGCCACGTCGACCACCGTCACGTCTCCGTCGCTCGCTGCGTGGATGGATGGATGTTATGAGCGTCCCCCTTATAACGGGGCGGTGACATGTCTGCCACCATGCTCGAAGAAAAAAGAAAAAAACTTCCTTGTTTCATGCTGGCCTAATACCTAATCTACATTGATGAAATCTGTTAGTATACAAAAAAATTATAAATTCCCGGTCTATCTCTCTGCCTCTTAACGCAGAATGACCTTTTTTTCCCCATTATTTATTTTTGTACTTTATCTCTACTTTCCTGCCACGATACTCTAACCGTCTCTTACTTATTTCTATCGCGGACGTGCTCAGCTTTCCATTGTTGTCCCTAAAACCCAAAGCTTCCTGTAGACTCGTGTCCACAGGTATACCTGGCTGAATATCGCCACATTCAATCAGTACATGTTCCATCGTTTCCTTAGTTCCCCCGCAGCATGCACATTGTTCTTCTTCGTTACTGAATCTTGCTTTATAACTACGCGTTCTAAGGCAGCCCGACCTTGCTTCAAACAGTAAAGCGCTTCCCCTTGAATTATCATAAAACCTTTCCCTCCTTATTTCCTTTCTTCCCTTTCGCTAGTTACTCAGAGGCGGCTTCTTTTCCATCGCTGTCATCCAATAAGTCCTCTCCGCCTCTCTGACCTTCCGCTTAATGCTCCTTGTTGCCATATCGCCCGCACTGCTAGCCCTATATTTACTGGTGAGCCTCCTAGTTCTTTCTCTCCACTGCGTGTCAACGCTTTTTCTATACAAATACCTGAAAACCTTCTCTGCCCATCTACTCTTCTTCATTTTCCTCAGCCTCTCTTCGAATCACATTTTGCTCTGAGCTTCCCTCACTTCAAAACCTGTCCATCCCATATCACCCTTTACAGCCTCATTTGTCGTCTTCCCGTGAGAGCCAAACGCGAGGCGGCCCACCGTCCTTTGATTTACATCCATTCCTGATTATACCTCTGACTTCATGCACACCACTGAGTTCCCAAATGTAAGCCCCGGGACCATTACACCCTTCCACAGCCCTCGAAGCACCTCGTACCTATTGTATCCCCATAAAGCTCTGTGCTTCATAATTGCAGCATTCCTCTTTCCCTTTGCTACCGATGCTTTCTCTTGTACTTCCATATATCTATCCCCCTCGTTTACCCATACTGCGAGGTACTTGTACTCGCTTACCCTCGGTATTTGTTGGCCCTGTATGAAGACTGCATGGTCTTCGTGATCAATGAATACCATCAATCCACATTTTGTTGCACTAAATCCTAGTCCTAGAGCCTCACATTCCCTTCCGCATATATCTGCCAGTCGCTGTATATCATCTTGACTGTCCGCAAATAAGACAATATCATCAGCATAAAATAGACCTCGAAGCTTCTGCTCAACCATCGTGCCGACCTGTTTGTGCGACAAATTAAATCCAATTTTGCTACCTTCTAGCGCTTTTTCCATCCTCACCATGTACAGCATGAATAACAGCGGGGACAAAGGACATCCCTGTCTCAGCCCCTTGCTAATTTCAACGCTCTCCTTGCCACTTATTCCTTCCCATTCTATACAAACTGTATTTTCTCGGTATATTTCCCTCAAAAGCTGTATACAGTCGTCCCCTATGCCCACTTCTTTCAATATATCCCACAAAATTTCCTGATTAACGTTTTATATTTTCGACATTTCCATACACTGGGTAAGATCAAACAGATTATCGTCCAACCGCCTCTCGATTCGAAATCCATTCTGAAGTTCTCCCAAAATATCGTTTTGTTCTACCCACGCTTCTATTTTTAATTTTTAATTTTACTGCCTGCATCGCCAACCTGTATAGCACCGATGTAACGGTTAGCGGTCTGTACGAGCGAATGTTATCCTTTTCTCCCCTGCCTTTGTAGATTAGGTTCATTCTACTTTTTCGCCAACTGTCTGGTATTTTCCTCTCCTGTAAGCACTTTTCTGCGGCTTTCAGCAGTTGGCGGCGTTCAGCAGCTGGCAAAACAATGCGCCGAACGCCACCGTGCGGCAGCAGACGTGGAGGGCTGACTCCACACGCCGCAGTTTTAAAGAAAAAGAAGTCTAAGAGCGTTGGGTTGTAGCGCGCTGCTCAAACACGAAGTAACAACCGTAACAGTTGATAGTTCGAGCTCGTCCTGTGTGTACCTGTGCGTTCTTTTCGAGTGTCCTTCCTTGTGTTTGACCAGCGCTCTGCAAGTGTCGAGCTGTGACCGTTGTTAGTTCGCGCTCATCCTGTGTGTGTTCTTTTCGTCATTCCTTTAGGCTCGAGCGGCGCGTTGTAGTTACCGGGCGCTTGCGTTCTTTCGTGTGATATTCTAATTTGCTGCTATCGCATGCATTGTTTCGCCGTTACGGCGAAACTGTGACTTTCGTAGCGTTAGCTACAGTGGCTTAGCCGAGCCAGTTTCGCGTGGATCCTCAAGAGCCGTGCTGCGCATGCGCGAGGATCAGTGATGTCAGGCACCGGAGCCGGCAACTCCCGCGCACTCCGCCGCCACTGCGCGCGACTCGCCGCCGCCGGTCTGCGCTTTCCAGAGGAATGACGTCGTAGCCTTGGCAGACCTACTGGCGCCGGCGCGCGCGCAGCTATTCGCCTTCGCTGTGCAGTCGCCGTCTAACAGTGCGCTGGAGCCGCTTGATAGCGCCTCTGACTGGCGTTTGCCAGTGTGGTATAGCCACGGAGAAGGAGAGCGCAAATGCTGCTCAACGGCGCTGAAGAGCGGAGAAGCTTAACTCATCGGATCCCGACGCAGTTGCCTGTCAAAATAAATCTACATGTGACACATAATATGTATACCGTGTGTGTGTTGTTGGAGCAGCCGTAAGCATGATAATCAAGCTAATCCTAGACAATCAGGAAAGATAAGAATAATTAGCTGAACCTCTGCTAACGCTAGGTTATCCTGGCATAGCCAATCTAAACCAGTGCAACATTTCTTGCATCACCATTCCGGATGTCTGCATTATTAAAATGTCAAAAGTAAAAATTCCGTTTTCTGACGAAAACGTCATTTTAAGGAGTGGCGACATACCGTAAGGTGTAAGTGGGAGCAATAGATCAGGTCTATTGCGCGCGACCTGCATGACACAGGAGGCAACTAATCGCCCCTTGCACGCTGCCGAGTCAATCGGTCAAACAGGTCCGTTGGCACATTCACTTACGAAAATAAGATGAAATATTTTGGTGGTAGACAGCAGTAAAACTTCATTTGCGAGGTAGTGCTCCTGTAGTCACTCTCTTTTTTTGTGCCTGCGTTACAGAATGTTATACCTCTTATCATGTCAGTGGTGTTCTGCCGTCAAGAAAAAGCTCGCGGGCACTGTTCTCCACAAGGAGCTACGAAAACATCTCATGAGGTTCCGCTGCACCACTGGGACAATCAAACTTGTGTGCAACGTCGAAGAATGTTATTGCGACATGGAGTATTGAAGGGTCCACGAAATGTTTAGTCACTGGCCAGTCGCGATGAATGTCTTCGTGACCGCGTTAGTACAGTGATCAATTATCAGAACCTAGATATTCATATTTCCATCGCTGGAACTATTTCAATAAAAGAACGCCACGAGGAACGTATACCGTTCTTGTCACGAAAAGTTTCTGGCGTCAGGGGAAGCCAGTAAATCGCTTAATGATCGGCTACATGACTTGCAATGCTTGGGACTCTTGAACACGAATTAGTTTTCGTACAATGTCTGGATGATCGACAGGAAGTGAGGTTTTCCAAAGGAATTTATAATTTCATGTCTCCTAATAAGGAAACCACGTGACGCGTGATATTGTTGTCAATTACGCATACATTGTCATAGAAGATGTCGCTTAGGGGTAAGTGTAGGACAACACAGTAGGTTGCACAGAAAAAAAAATTTGATGCTTGCCTAAGCCTTGCAAAGCTTCGCACAGCGATGCACGGACCCGTCGCCGCTTGTGCTCCCCGTCGACCGACACGGCAAGCTTCGAGATGCACGGCTTTCTCCTCGGGAGCACGCACTTTCTTAGGACACCCCACGACTCTCTGGGCAGGATCTGGCTCATTGTGAGAATGTTTTTTCTGCAAGAATTTTAAATGCGAAGCATTTCTTAGCGAACTTCTGCGAGTTTGAGCGTATCTATCTATCTATCTATCTATCTATCATCTATCTATCTATCTATCTATCTATCTATCTATCTATCTATCTATCTATCTATCTATCTATCTATCTATCTATCTATCTATCTATCTATCTATCTATCTATCTATCTATCTATCTATCTATCTATCCGCCTACGACTTTGTGCTCTCCTGGCCGTTTCGTTAATCGGATGTATACCAAAATTGGTATGGAATAGCATGACCGTATTACGAACATAAATGACAGGTCATAACATGAAAATCATGATATGCATGTCATGAACAGCATGATTTACATTCCACGGCCTTGGGGCTCTTGCGGCCATTCCGTTAATTTCATATATACCAAAACCGGTATAACGTGACAAGAGCTCATGGCGAACATAATTCACAGGTTCTAACGTGCAAATCATGACACGGATGTCATGAGCGGCATGATTTACATGACATGGTCTCGGGGCACTCGCGGCCGTTAAAGGGCCCCTCACCAGGCCACATAGCATATTTTAGTTAGACGCTGGAAGTTGTTGTGTGCCGAATGAAGAGCAGTATGCCGCAAGAATTTTTCAAATCGGTTCATTACGAGCTGAGAAAAACAATAATTTGTAGCGACGCGAAACTATGATGCGAGGAGGCGAGTTTCAAAGTTTCAAACCCTTGCCACTCGCCCCGTGTAGCCTTAGCAAGCCAAATCCCTTCCCTGCCCTCTTCACTTGACACATACGCATGATCACGTCATGCGCATGCATGACCACGTGCGCATGACGTGCCCGAGCCAGCCCGAGCAAGGGAGCGGCGTTGCACGGCCGCTACCTTTGTTTTTATGTAGCGGCTGTGGGCGTTTTGTCGGCGTTCTCTGTGGTGTACTGCCTGTTTCTGCGGGACGAGCATGAAAGTTGAGACATTTGTACGGGCACGAGAGTGGCGGTATCATGAGCCAGTGCCGCATTAACGTTTACTTGGATGCGGTAGAATAAATGAGCATAACGAGTGCTTGAACGCGCCAGAACATTACTTTCGTTTCCAGGGCTGGCGTCTGCTCGATGCGCTAACCGCGGGGGAACGAACGCATGGGAAAGGGAGGCACATTAGCCCCGCATCTCGCTGCAATTCACGAAAAAAAAAATGAAAAAGACGCACAAATTTCCTTTGTGTGTCTCATTATTTCTCTTATGTTTTATTAATCTGTTCAAGCAACAAATTACAGAAACTACACATGTCGTGTCAAATAATTATCGCAGTGTCACGTGCTACTGTTGGCGACGTCGGAGCACAGTCGTCTACGTAGAGGTGCGACGTCACAGCACTACCATCTACGTAGGGCCATTTTCTCATGTACGTCATCCCCTCATCCTCTGAAGCGCGCGCCCGCGAGAGGAAGGGCAAGCAGCGTTCACCTGGAAATTTGACCCATTTCTGCGGCGCGTAGCGTTGCAAATTTTGGCAGACGTGATTATGAACGCTCAGTGTATGCATTGCGCTCGTTAGCTCAAAATTGTCAAACCTGGTGAGGGGCCCTTTAAATGAATGAATATATACGAAAACAGGTATGACGCGACATTTCGTCATGACGAACATAACTGACACGTGGTAACATGAAAATCATGCCACGCTCATGACGCACTCGCGGCCGCTTCGCTAAGTTGATATACACCAGAATCGGCATTGCGCGATGTGACTGCATGAAGAACATGAATAACAGGTGGTAACATAACCATGACATGCATGTCATGTATGTCATGATTTACATGCCACGCTCATGGTGCATTCGCGGCCGTTTCGCTGGCTTGATATGCACCAAAATTGGTATGGCGCAATGTGACTCCATGAAGAACATGAATAACAGGTGGTAACATGAAAACCATGACATGCATGTCATGTATGTTATGATTTGCATGCCACGCTCATGACGCACTCGCGGCCGTTTCGCTAGGTTGATATACACCAAAATTGGTATTGCGCGATGTGACTGTATGAAGAACATGAATAACAGGTGGTAACATGAAAACCATGACATGCATGTCATGTATGTCACGATTTACATGCCACGCTCATGGTGCATTCGCGGCCGTTTCGCTAGGTTGATATACACCAAAATTGGTATTGCGCGACGCGACTGTACGCCGAACGTAAATTAGAGGCGTTAACATGAAAATCATGACACGCGTGTCATGCACGACATAATTTACATGCAACACTCATGACGCTTTTGCGGCCGTTTCGCTAGGCTGATATACACCAAAATTAGTATTGCGCGAGCTGACTGTATCAAGAACATGAATAACAGGTAGTAACATGAAAAACATGACATACATGTCATGATTTACATGCCACGCTCATGGCGCATTCGAGGACGTTTCACTAGCTTGATATACGCCAAAAATGGCATTGCGCGACGCGCCTGTATGACGAACGTAAATGAGAGGTGGTAACATGAAAATCGTGACAGGCAAGTCATGTGCGCCATGATTTACATGCCACGCTCATGATGCGCTCGCGGCCGTTTCGCTCGCTGGATATACACCAAAATTGGTATTGCGCAACGTGACTGTATGACAAACATATATGACAGGTGATAACTTGAAAATTATGATATGCATATCATTTACGGCATGATTTACATGCAACGCTCATTGTCCGATCGCGGCCGTTTCGCTAGCTTGATATACACCAAAATTGGCATTGCATGTCGCGAATGTATGCCGAACTAAATGACAGGTGGTAACATGAAAACCATGACGTGCATGTCATGTATGGCATGATTTATATGCTACGCTCATGGTGGACTCGCGGCCATTTCGCTCGTTTGATAAACACCAAAATTGGTATTGTGCGATGTGACTCTATGACGAACATAAATGACAGGTCCTAACATGCGAATTATGTTATGCATGTCATGTACGGTATGATTTACATGACACTGTTATGGTGCGCTTCCGGTCGTTTAGATAACTGGATATATACCAAAATTGGTATTGCATGACAGGAGTGCGTGATGAACACAAACCACCAGTCATGCAGTGTATATACCAGAATATACGTTTCATTGGCATGGTATATACCACATTGTGCATGCACGCGTGCATGGCAAACATGCGATATATGGTGAACTAGATGCCATGGCATGAATGATTTCATTCGGCTCAAAAATAAACAAAGCGATGTATGCAGCTCTTTGCTGGCTGCTTCGCATTACATCGATTCCCACAGTGCGTGGGATCTGCCGGATTTTTTCACTTCGTCGTTCTTTCTGTCTTTTTCTCTCTCATCTTGTTTCTTTTTCTTTAGTTGATGTTGTCTCTGTCTGTCTTTCTTTTTCTTTCCGCATTTCTTTATCGCTATTTCGCATTCATTCTGATTCTTTGTGTGCCACGCTCAAACTCTCACCTCGTCCTTTCTCTTATCCTCATACTCACTTCCCTTTCTCACTCCCTAGCTACACTATACAAGGCTATGCTATGCTCTGCTTGCGTGCCTGGATAGCCGAGTGGTTAGCACGCTCGCCTTCGAATCGAGGGTACGCGGATTCGAATCCAGCCTCGTACAGAATTTTTTCGGCAAGCATTTTCCCTTTCTCTTTCTTTCTATCTTTCTTTCCGTCTATCTTTTTGTTTCTCTCTTTGTCTCTGTACTCGTTCACTCATCCATCAGGGTTATTACAAGCCATGCCGTAGCGGTGGGTAGCGAGATTTGCCCAAATTCTGTAGCGCATACCCATTATGATTATGATACACCCTAACGCAAAAGGGTGTTAAAAGGGTGTGTGGTTTGTCCCTTTGGGGACTAATGGGGCTGCCATCTCCATTAATCCTTTTATGGACTAACGGCACCAGGTCTAACAGCTAGTCCCCACAGATTGCCTCAATGGACTAACATTTAGTCCTCACATTTACACTTTACCGGCCGACTGTTAGTCCCCATAGATCACCTCAATGAACCAACATTTGGTCCTCACATTTAAAACTTACCGGGCAACCGTTAGTCCTCGCAGTTGCACCTCGCCGGACGAACGGTCGGTCGGTCCATTGAAATACTCCATTCGGGTGAAGTTTTTAAATGCGAAGCATTTCTTAGCGAACCCTAGGCACTTTGAGCGTATCTATCTATCTATCTATCTATCTATCTATCTATCTATCTATCTATCTATCTATCTATCTATCTATCTATCTATCTATCTATCTATCTATCTATCTATCTATCTATCTGTCTGTCTGTCTGTCTGTCTGTCTGTCTGTCTGTCTGTCTGTCTGTCTGTCTGTCTGTCTGTCTGTCTGTCTATCTATCTATCTATCTATCTATCTATCTATCTATCTATCTATCTATCTATCTATCTATATATCTATCTATCTAGCCGCCTACGTGTGGGTGCTCTCGTGATCGCCTCCTTAACTTGGTGTACACCGAAATTGGCATGGGAGGGTAAGAGGGTTTGAAGAATATGTCTGTCTGGTTATAGCATAAATGACGTGACAATTCTGTCGCATACGTCATCAAACCCTTTCTCCAGACACGTGTGGCACATACCCGTATACCACGACCCGTGGTATACGGGTATGCGCCACAGGTGATTGAGAGTTTATATCTACCGAGGAACGGCAAGAACGGACATTGGTAATTTAAATGCGAGATCTTTAAGAAAACAATCCACAGCATATCCACGGGGTGAATGATGATGAGTGGGGCGAAGCTCCGGAGGGAATCATCGGCAAACCGTGAATACTCCGAGTAATTCGACCAGTATATGATCAAGTAAACACGTGAGAAACACCGTGTATATATTAAACATCAAACATTTATTGTACTGTTGGTTTACGTGGTCCCTTCATTACAACTGTCCCCCTGGCGTACGTCGCTGCACTAAATTGAACGATTGGCTTCCACCAATGACACGCGCCATATGTGAATCTTCCGTGAATTCTGCCCAGTACATCACCAACGACGTGAGATCGGCCGCGTTTATACTAAAGGGTCGATGAGAGTCAAGGCGACTTGCAGCTCACTTTAATTTTACATGTACGCTGTGAAGTTTTATTGTTTAATCACGCACAGGAGAAATCTCACACAGGCACTACCTTGGAGGTCAAAATCTAGTGGATATATAAGGGGTGGTCAGTGAACGGTTGTGCAACGCGAGCAGTCCGTTTTTTCAATCAAGAAACTCGCTAGCAGACGCTGCCTGCGTCGGCGTCGCGAGGAGAGAGAGAGGGGGGGGGGACTAGAGCACGCATCTGCAACGCAGCGAGTGCCTCCGCGCCATCTAGGGATCTCTCTGGGAACTAGAGGTGGCTATGACAGCGCCATCTAGTGAACACTCGAAGAACTAGAGGTGGCTACCTACTACTACTAATACATACTACAGAGGAGGGACAGACCCACATCTTAAGGAGCTTCGCCCCTAAAAGCGACACCATCAGCGTTGACCCGACGAAAGAAAGAATAAGAATAAAGATCCCAGCAGGAATCGAAACCAAGCATTCTGCGTGACATTCAGGTATTCTACCACAGAGCCACGCCAGGTCTAGGAACTGCTTTGGAAAAATTCGTGCCGCTTTTGAAGTATACCGAAACGGCCGGCGCTCGGAGTGTTTATCGTGTACCATCGTTTCGGCAGCGGCACGCATTTCATGCATCGCTCGGACACACCAAGCTTATCGTGTGAGCGTCACCACGCTCGCCCATTTTAGGGGTGAAGCTCCTCTTAGTCTAACCTTGTCACGCGTCCGGCGTAAGGAGTAAGGCTTTGTAAATGGCAGTATCTCCCGATCAGTATCTGCCGTCAACGATCCTTTGCAAACTGCCCACTACGTTTTTGCAAACATCCCACTATGATCCATCACCGATCCATTACTTCACCGACCATAAAGCCGTTATAATGAAGGGGGAACGGAAGCCACCTTTGCAAACTGCCCACTACTTCGTCTTTTGCAAACATCCCACTGCGACCCATCACCGATCCATCACCTCACCGACCATAAAGCCGTTATAATGAATGGGGAACGGAAGCCACGTCTAGCTACCACGATTAATAAAATTACTTGTATAAATATATACAGTGTTTGTCACGTCTTTGATGATGTACTGAGCTATCGCTTTGATTACTGCTGGGCGAAACCACTGAATATTTCACGGTGTAACCATGATTGCTTCAGGAGCTTATTCCAAGCTCTTCATCATTCACCCGTGGATATGCTGTGAATTTTTTTGTGAACTACTTCCTTTGCAGCACGCAGGCATAAAAAACTTGGACCATCTCCTCGAAGGGAACCCTGGTGGGGTGCGAAGCAGCAGCGGTTCACACGGCATTGACCCGGTTGAAACGGTTTGAAGCGAAACTCGGTGTAGCGTTTACTCGAGTAAACGTTTGTTTGAAACGCAAGGACACGGGAGGCGGGTTGGATTTCGTGTAAGTTTCATTAAAACGTTTGGTAAGACTTCGTAGTCGTTGTTTCTTCAGAGTCGAGACATGGGCGCTGGACCGGAGCAGGCGCGCGTTTCGCGTTGACTACCACGGGTGAGGCGAGAGGTATGTGACGCGTTCAGAGGTGTTGCGAGCGGGCGGAGCAGCCGGCAGCTGCGGGCGCTACGGCGAGCATGCTGGGGGTGAGGGAGAGAGTGACGTCAGCGCGCACCTGCGAGGGAAGCGTGCGAGGTGAGCGTGACGTCAACGCAAAGCTGTGGCGTGGCCTACTTGGCAACGCTCCAACACCAACGGCGAGGGGAACGCGTTGCAGCGCATTCGTACGGTCGCACGTAACGTACGGCGTTACACACGTCAAAGCGCTGCTTCGCATCTAAAAATCACACCATCTCCCGCTAAAGGGGACCCTGAGGCGATGCGAAGCAGTGTTTCGGCATGTAGAGCCCACGTTTGGGAGGGGGAGTGGTGAGGGGCAAAGGAGAGGGGGAGGGCAAAGGAATAGGGGAGAGGTGATGTGAGAGGGAGAGAGGGGAAAGTAGGAGAGGAGGGGAGAGGAGGAGTGGAGAGGGGAAATGATAGAGGGATGGAAAAGGGATAGGGGAGGGGAAATAGAAAGGGGACGGGAAATGGAAAGGGGAGGGGAAATGGAAGGGGAGAGGTGATGTGGAGAGGAGGGAGAGGGGGAGGGAAGAGAGGTGGGGAGAGGAGGAGTGGAGAGGGGAGGTGGATAGGGGAAATGATAGAGGAATGGGAAAGGGAAAGGGGAGGGGAAATGGAAGGGGAGATGTGATGTGGAGAGGGGGTGGGGAGAGGGGAAAAGGGGAGGAGGAGTGGAGAGGGGAAGTGGAGAAGGTTTGCGCATACGTAGTAAGCGTGGTCACACCGCACACCACCACCACCACCGGATTGAACTCCGCTATAAGATGTTTCACATCTAAAAATTGGCCACGTATCTGCGTGCTTCACTGCTAATGTCGTGGAAAGACGATAGTCTTCTGCCGGCCGTACTACTCCAGGTTGAATCGCCGCATCTGGTTCATAGCGTCGCATTTGCAGCGCAGCTAAAAAAACACTAGCATTTTCAGCGCAGCCTATCAAACACGAGGGTCTTTAGAATTACGTATCTATGTATTTCCTAGGAAAGGAACGCACCACCTAATACTTAGGTATTGATGTTGCGCATCAGATATGCGTAACATTTGCTTTTTGATCGACAATGTTCACAAGTATGGACGGCGCTACCAGTTCAAGATGCCTGGGCGTTTCGCAAGTGGTTAAACTTTGGCCGGGTGGCTGAATCGGGTGACAGACAGATAAACAGAAAGACAGACAGACAGACCAAAATGTTTGCGTTTAAGTTCCCCAAGAAAGACTATCGTCTTTAAAAGATCCTATGCAGGCGTAATGTCGCTGCAATGTCAAATGCGGTTGTAGTGCTGGTTATCAAATTTAATATAAAGCAATAAACACTACATATGTGCTCCTATGATGTATACATGCGTCTTGCCGGGTTGACGTTAATTGCGGTTCCAGTATTGGCTCCTCTATTACAGCACTCCAATCAACATTACACTTGTATTAGTATGATTCAGCAAGCTACATTAAACGCTGGTCGACCCGGGAGGAGCATACGTTAAGGAAAGTTACGTTTGATATTCACATCATTGCACCGTCGCATGTTTCGATAACATAGACGCCTGTGCTCTAACGTGAGTGCCGATACCACGTCAGCCCATAAGCTTAATGGACTGATGGCGTGCCTGGTAAGTCGTTTAGTTTAGTCGGCGTTTAGGTCAGTTTAGTCGGCGTGCCTGGTAAGCCCACAATGCGCACACGACTGATAAAACCACCTCGATCCCCCAAGTAACGCTTTGCTCAAGGCCCGAAAATGCAGCTTATAGAGAACCCAAGCTCAAGTTTGCGGCGCGACGACAGCGCCGCACCAGCCGCGCTGCGGCTCTGTCGGAAAGCTCTGGAACGTGGCGCGGCCGACTCAGCCCCTTTCACGGTAGCGGTAGCGCACGTGCGCACGCGTTCTTCTCTCGGTGCGGGTAACTGGGAGGCCGTCAGCTGGGTACGTTGAACCGAGAGGCTTGCTGTGCGAAGCTGCGCACTTCCACGATGGCAGAGGCGACCCCGCGGAAGCGCAAGCGTGGTCAGAAGTATTGCGGTTTAGTGGCCAGCCACAACAGTGCAGACAAGGCACACGATTCACGTGTTAAACTGTATCGGTTCCCGGGCGTGTCGCACGAGAAATAAAGGCGGCAAGCGTGGATAGCTGACAGCGCTGTCTCGCCTTTTATTTTGGCTGTCTGAGTTCATCGCTTTCGTTCGTTCCGACTACCTGAATCGGTAAGTAACGGGGCGCATGCACGCAGCGACTACAGTAATGATTACTCGCTGTCTTCTCGCATTGTTAAAGTCCAGTTACGGTTGTAGGTGAAGCAACTTTGTGTTTTGATTCCCCGTGCTCGTGAGACCTACCCGTCGTTGTTGAACGTTCACATTCGCGTTATACCGTTAGCGTTGCGCGGTTGGTTGAATTCAACTGAACTCCGCACATTGTCAGAAGTTCGGCGCCTGCATTTCACGCGTCGGGAAGGCTGCTTTATCACGCCGGAACGGACGTCTGTGCATTTTCAGCAAGCTTTGACATCGTTCTGCAGGTTTGCTTTTTTTTGTCACTTTATTGGGGTGATATATATTTAAGCCGCTAAATATAACTGGCACTTAATACATGCTTTGCAATTGCAACCTTGAAGTAACCACCTTCTGACTTTGTGCGATTTTCTAGCCGCGTTCACGCAACAGGTTTTATACGCCTGTCAAGTCGATATCATAAAAAGAGACTGCAAGCATGACGCGAGAGCCGAAAAAACGAGGCGAGCAGTTCATCTTGCTTCACAGTGGTTGAAGCTCAGCTAGCTGCCTCGCGTCTTAATCGGCGGGTGATTCTCCAGCGGCACGGAGGACTTGACAAACCTTCTCAGGAAGCAGTGCCATGGCCGTATAATCTTTTTTTCGTACGCCGCAAACGTTTGTTCACGAAAGTACACGGCTGCTACTGTAAGCATGCCATATCAAAACAACAATCATATGATTCGTAGTCCACGCCGCAGAACATCGATAGCGTGTACGGCTTCATTTCGGAGTGCATGTGGACCATTATTCATCTTTAACATGACAGAATGAGACTTACCTCAAGATATACGTCCTACACGTTGTAATCGCGACTTGGGAAATGCATTTCGCTTTGAGTCGGGCGTGGTTGTCGTCCATCGTCTGCTCTTCACCGTTAACGTGATAGCCTTTCACATTTTATCAAGTTCGCTTTTCGGAAGCGCCAGTCAAGCTTGAAGATCCTTTTGAAGCCGCACTGCACGCGGTACATTGTGAGACACCGCAAGTGCACCGCGAGAGCTCTGCACGTGCACGGAAGCGAGCGGCAACGCGGTGGAGAGAAGGGAAAACGCTCGCTGATCACGCCCCAGTTTCTCTTTTTCTGCCAGAGATGGCGCTGCCTGTCAAGAGCAGCAGCGCCGCTAAGCGTTGCTTGGGAAGCCTATATCTACTGGCTGCCTGCTTGTCGCAAACGAGCGCCCATAAAGCGCGGGAGGCCGCTTTCAAACGACCACGAGACAGAACGGCGCGAGCCGCGCACCCAAGAAGCGCGAACGACGAAAAAACAAGCATCAAAAGACGCCGGCGCGCCGCATCCTCCTCACCCACTGGAGCCAGACGCAGACGACGCGATCAAACGCCCGGCAAAGCCTGGATGTTTCTAGACGGAAGGGGGACGCATCCCGGAGTGATGCCGCCGCGATTCGAACCTACGAGAAAGCTCTCGCCCTTTCTCTAGCCTCAGCTGTACTACGCGCCGGAGAACCCTCCCGGCGCTTCTAGAAACCGGGGGAGAAGGGATAAAAGCGTGCGACGACGACCAGACAGTAGTCGAGACAGGAGTGAGTCAGTCGGCCCGGATATGGTGAAGTAAGCTGAGTGTGGCTCCGTTAGCCAAAGAAGACGTGTTTATGATGGTGTGCGGTCAGTCGATCGTCGATCTGGAAGAATTGGATGACGACACCGAGTGAGCCGTGACAAGTTACGTGGACGGTTGAGCTACGACGATCAACGCTGGAGCTGGCGTGTGTTTCCTTGAAGAGAAGCATTCGATTACCGTGCAAGTATTGTGGACTGGATACGCCATTGTATATTCGGGACTTCAACTGTCATTGAATAGTTGTAATGCATGCGATTGCATTTGTAGCGTGTGATCTGTTTGTTTAGTTCCCGTTGTGTAAACACCATCTGAATTCTACTGTGAAGTTGTAACTGGTACCAGCCGAGTGTGCATGTGTTTGTGATATTTGTATTGCATTAACTGAGAATATATTTCGTTTTCGTATGTGTTATTGACTCTCGGCTCTGACACGGTCTTTGGACCACAACCGGCGTTCGCTGGCGCAGCAAAGGACCAACTCTAAATTGTCCGCGCCAGAGCTTGGCAGTATCGAAGATGCATGTATCTTAGATACTCTTTGGGTATCTTGTATCTGTATCGCGATACGTCTCGCAAAAGGAGTATCTGTATCTGTATTTCCGATACATTCAATAATGTATAGTGTATCTTAAGATACAAGATACTGCTATCGCAACACCACCGTGCAAAACAATTATCGCTGGCTGAACTCCGCTTCTGAAGCTGGTACTGGCGCCACTAAGCTACCTGAATAAAACTAAGGGCAGCGACATAAATTTATCTTTCTGCCAGAGTCCTCTAGTGAGGGCAGGTGATGAGGTCTGCGCGTCCCTGTTGGTGGAACAGAGTCAAGTGGCAGCGTTCGCACAGTCTCGACACAAACATGCGCGCGAGCATCTACACCCAGCCCACGTATAGTTCTTGTTTTCTCGAATTCTTTATTTGTGTCGATTTCACACACTTTCTCGTAACCACTGTCCTGCGCCGCGCATTCTAATGAGCGCAGCGTCTGTCACGGACATTCTTATGCTGCTTTCGTGTGGTTACTGAAGATTCTCTTGCGTGGTGCTTCGTTACGAAATCTGAAGAATGCAAGAACGGAGTTGCTTCGCGTCACATGGCTTTCACACACCACAACTTGAAGGACTTCGTGGATGTAAGTTTGCTTTACATACGATGACATTGGCTTATATGCAGATAATGTTCTAAGAACTATAGCTCCACCGATACCGATGCTCGATCTATTAGAACAAGCCTTTACCTAGCAAAAGATATCTCGGTGTACCGTGCCTTTTTCTTCCTGCTCTCTTTTTTTCAAAGAGTTCTCGAAATCATAGTTTGATTGTTAGCACAAACGCTTTCTTATCTGCGCTTCTTTTGGATATGATACATTACCTAGGTTTCTACTGTTTTTTCCAGTATTGTCGCTGCAATATCTCTTTTGTAAAGGGTTGCCAAAAGAAGCTCTCTGCTTTGCTGCTACTTTTAAATGTCTGCGTTATATTTGCTACTGTTTACACATTTATACTTCACTTGAATTTACTGTTCTGCCAAGGAGATTTTGAAAACAAACATATAGTTATGTGGGCGTGCCTTGAGTGTACAGTAATAATAATATTTGAGATTTAACGTCCCCAAACCACGTTATGATTATGAGAGACGCCGTGGTGGAGGTCGTCCGAAATTTCAATCACCTGAGGTTTTTCAACGTGCACCCAAACCTAAATACACTGGCCTCAAGGATTTTTGCCTCTATCGAAAATTAGTCCGCCGCGTCCAGAATTCGTTCCTGTGATCGGGTCAGTAGTTGAACACCATAACCACTAGGGCACCGCGGGGGGCTTTGAGTATACAGTACAAACCATTCTGCTTTAACGCTTAATAAAACAGTGAAATTGAGTTTGCATTATAATCATGGGAGTTATTAGGAGCTATCTTATAGATGTTAGATGGGGGACTCGAGAAACATTTATAGCAAATGCACCGCTTTTCTCATGAGCGTCCCATCTAGTATTTTCAGGCAATTTTGCATAGGCAATTAATTTTCTATTGTCTTACCTTAACAGGTAAGCTGACGATACTTCATCCTTTATTCGCATAGCTAATAGTGGTCCCGCCTGCATCGGGTTTCTATACTTGTTCACTATGAATGTTTGATACAGAACCCCCTGTCTATTTTACTTTTAATTTCTTTTTTCACCTTTTTCAGGCCTCCCCGATTTTTTTTTTTACCATTACTAGTCGCCAGATCATCGGAGCTGTAAGTGGCACTAGCGCGAATAGCGGCGGTGTCCTCCGGCGCTTTGTGCAACTATACTGCCATGCGCTCTTATTTATTCATTTATTTTGGTGTGATTGGGTTTAAACCGCAAGAAAAAAAAAACTTAGCACCACTCAGCGCAAGCCGCGCCGCAATGTTTCGGAAGCTTCGCAATTTTTTCCAATTCTTCTGTTAAAATTATGCGCAAGACGCGAGTAGTCTAGTTTAATCGGGAGCTTGCGCGAGCTCTAGTGATAACGCTGGAAGCTTTGATACCTGATGTATGAAAGACGACGCGTTCCGCCGATGATCAGATTACCGACGACCGACGAATGTGATCGCCGCTATCACCGTGCAGCGTGCTTTGCTTGTACTTTCAGTTACTTAGTTTTCTTGGCGCAAGTTAGCTCAGTAAAGAGTTTCGTTTCTACAATTTGACTGCCGCCTTCATATTCGACACTATACCACGTGACAATACACTACGCCTGACAGGTTTCCTGGTTGCACATGTTCTTTCGTTGAAGAAAAATTGTTCAAAAATTGCAAGTTAGTGAGTATCTTGATAACGATTGTTTTACACTAGGAGATACGTAGCATATGAACAGCCATTTCTGTTTCATGTCCCCTACTTATGCACTATGCGTCATAAAAAATGTCGCTGCCAGCTTTGATGTTGCTGTACATCTGTCCGGGGATCCAGTATCGCGTAGCGGTGGCTTACGGACAAGGTAAATGTCCACGCCGGTATTTGCACCATCGTGACAAGGCTTCTTAGTGAAGTTCGTGTGATTACATGGCAACCCGCTAGTTGGTCGACAAGCTGAGCAGCGACTCCCGTTAATTACAAAAAAAGACAAGCAAGAACCGCTGTCAGCGAAGTTTATAAAGATGTGTCCTGTTAAGCAACTTAAACAAACTCCAGTAAGTTATTTCGAAATTGATCTAATGTACTTTGAGCAAAAAGGACAAAACTTTTCAGATACTAACAGGCATCTCATTCAAATGAAACAAGGTTGGTCACAGTTAATAAATTTCAAGCAGATATTTTTGCGCATTGGCGTTTGCTGCTACATTATATGGATATATAATAAGAAATTTGCGAATGTATCGAAGTATCTTAAGATACAATTGGCAACTATCGTATCGGATACAATTATTGCGGTAGTATCTTGTATCTGTGTCTCAAATACTTTTTGCCTGAGTATCTTGTATCGTATCGCGATACAATTTCAAAGTATCTTTGCCCAGCCCTGGTCCGCGCGCTTTCGTGGTGCGTTTTCGGAGGGCCGTGACGCCAGCCCTTAGAATCCGCCCGGCGATTGCCAATCCGATTAACGGGATCAGTGACACTGCTTCGCATAAAACCGATTCCCACAAGGCGTGGGATCTGCCGATTTTATATCCCCAGGGATGATTTTCTGCAGTTACTGTCCGCAAGGCTTAATACTTTTTTCGCGTGATTCTTTCCGCGACGAGCAACAAATGCCCTGGAAAAGAACACGCGAAAAAATATTTAGTCATGCGTGAGTCAGTGCGTTCGCAGTCAGTGCGACAGCGAAAGACAAAAGTGAGACAACGAAATGTTTTATTTTTTTCTATACGTATGAAGCTTCTGCGTTCTTTCATTGAATTCACTGCAAAATGACCAATGCACGTCCAGCCGCGCTGTCATATCTCGTACAGTTATTTTAACACGAAAGTGTTTTACGCCGGGGTCCACCAAGTACTTCCGTTAGCGGATATGACGGTCATAAAGTGGACGCCAACGGGTGAGAAAGAAAAAAAAACCAAGAAAAAGACCCGCCGCCGGGAATCGAACCCACGACGCTGCGGCCACGACAGTAAGCGCCCGACGCTAAACCAACTAAGCTAGCTTAGCAGACGTTGCACACCTCTCGAACACGCCTTATATCTTTCACACATTCTCTCTCGCACGGTGCTCTCTGTTGGCGGTGTAGATAGGCGGGGCGGAGCGGGGGTGGTGCAGCCGTCTGTGAGAGGTGAAAAGAAGTAATGCGTCACGATCGACACCTACTAGTGCTTACTCCGAGATTGCGGGCGATATCGGAAGTCATGGTTAAAGCGTCTCGATACCAGCGACGGGCACTGGCCGCGCTGGCGTCGCCGAGGCACCCTAGACGCAGTTACGCTCTGTGACTTTCACTTCGTGTTAGCGTGCGCCGGCTCATCGGAGTAGTGCAGCTTCCACATGCACCAACAGGATTTCTCCGCCGCCGACTACTTCGATTGCGAGAGCATGGACTAACAAAACTGCTGCAATACGTGGTGCAGAAAGGACACGATTTCGACGGGCGAATGTCGTGCTGTGGTGGAGCGAGACAGAGGCTAGCGGGGCGCACGCGTTTGCGGCTCAAGCTAATAACCTCTACGAACTAGGCGTCAACATGGGTACATCCACGCCAATCGGTGCTATTGGCCTCGATGCCCACCACTGGAAACGCCGGCGCCACCGTCGGCGTGACGTGCTTGGCAGGATCACGTGGTCTCAGTGGCCGCGTCGGCTGCTTGTGGCGCACTGCCGCGTGCTTTGAAAACGAGTTTCAAGTCCCACATGCGCTGCGGTCTGTTCAAATTCGGAAGTTTTCTCTCATTTTCTACTCAATCGAAACCATTGTAATAGAGTGGCTGCCTCCGAAGGCGACGAACATGGGGCTCTACCGCTCGGTGCTGCAGTGCCGCGCTTACGCAAAGGAGCCCAGTGTCAGCCTGCACTGGTAACCGCGGGACAAGAAACAGCGTGAAGCATGGGTTGTAAAGCTAAGAACCGGCAAGTAGCCATCCGCTACGAGTATTGTGTGCAACAAGCACTTCCGCGACGAAGACTTGTTACTGAATCGGGCCTGCGATGTTCGGTGAGTAGCAGACAGCGCGCACTGAGACGATGGCTCGCGCGCGCTTCCCACCGGCAAATGATGCTTATCTACCACAGGATGGAAAAGGCGCTACCTTTTACCACGTGCATTACCATCTCAGAACCCTCCCGTGCGACCTCTTTGTCGTCGGCCCCGTGCTCAGCGTCCACAAAAGCGGCTGCAGATGCGCAAGTCATTGTTTAGGTATACGTTGAATTAAAAAACGCACTGGGTCCCTTATGCATTCGTTAAAGATGACTAGAAGGCGAAAGCCATCTTCTTCTTCTTCTTAGTCAATGTACTGATTCTCCCGCGCCCCCCTCCAAAAGCGTTCTGCACCTATACCTATATTTCATATAGGTATAGCCCATGGAGGAAGAAAAAATAAGGAGAGGCCCTGACGTCACATTCGTGAAGCCTGCACATCGCAAACACCCGCATCGCCTCCCAGCGAAGGAGCCTCGAAACATTTCGCGATTTCCGCCTTGTCGTTTGCAAGCGCATGCGCGATTCGAGCCTTCTTTTTTTTTTTTTCGCCGTGCAAGCGGCGCCGCGGCGCAGTCGATTCACGCATGGTGATCTCTGTGTGTGTTCTTTAGGAAAGCTACACAATGCACAGCTGTTGCGTGTGGTTGCGTATACCCGGTGCAAATCGCGTACACTGCGGAAAGTACTGGGTGTCACTTTTCATGTGTACGTACACGTTCGCTTCATTGCTGATCACTAATGCATGGTATTTGCATGCGAAGCTCTCGGATGTGCGCTCTGTTGCTTGTTACTCATTCTGTCAACTCAGAACACACGTGAACGTTTGTTTTTGGCGTCTGACGCGCCATACATAACATGCGCCGAAGGCATCGTACGTTTTTAGAGGCTGTGTCGTTCAACGAAAGGGCAATAAACTTATGTTGTTGTTATCGGACTACGTGATGTATGTATTGTGCGGTGTGCGCTCGCTGCGTGCTTGTTGTTGTGTGCGCACTGGAATTACAAATTTTGCATGCACGATCGCGTATACAGTACAGCGGTGTCTTCTTTTCGACGTGAAGTTACGTCAACTATAGGTTGGCGAATTGCGGCGAATAGCTACTACACTCGGGCTACGAGAAAGGGAAGGCCTAACGCCCAGCAGAACGCGTAAGTCACTGCTAGGTGAGTTCGAATACGATGATGCAGGGGCTGAACGTTTTCGATCACGGCACGTACCGGTATTCTGTACTGGTGCACAAAAACGCTCCACGAAGAATTTCAGCACGCAGCGCTCGAGCCTGCCACGCACGAACAGCCTGGTAAACGTCTGCTTGCAACATTTTACTGCGTGCGAACCGCACAATATGCGCTAACTTTACGCCGGGACTACAAATCTGCGCAGAAGCTCTCCACCGCGGAGAGCACGCCGCGGGGCGTCTGCTGTTTTGTTTGCCCCATACCGGTTTGTTTGCCACATAAATCTGACGTCACTTCCGCCACACTTTTCGCAATGCATTAAAATACGATAGGGCCTCTCCTTAGTATTCCTTCCTCCATGGTATAGCCATCATACAACGTTAAAAAAAAAATAGAACGCGAACTAGGGACTAGAGATGAAGTCCCGGATGTGAGGTTACCATCGCAATATCCCCTCGGCAGTCGAAGCTGTGGCGGCAGCTTAGCGCTGTAAACGGCTTGTACAACCTTACGAGGATGATTTTCCAAAAAAAGAACACAGAAAAAGTTGGACCATCTCCCCGAAGGGAACCCTGATGGGATACGAAGCAGCAGCGGTGCGCACGGCGTTGACCCGATTGAAACGGGCGTCGACGCGGGGGCTGGAAGAACGGTTTGAAGCGAAACTCGGTGAAGCGTTTACTCGAGTACACGTTTGTTTGAAACGCAAAGACACGGGAGGCGGGTTGGGTTTCGTGTAAGTTTCATTAAAGCGTTTGGCAAGACTTCGTAGTTGTTGTTTCTTCAGAGTCGAGACACGGGCGCTGGACCGGAGCAGGCGCGCGTTTCGCCTTAACTACCACGGGTGAAGCGAGAGAAGTGACACGTTCAGAGGTGTTGCGAGCGGGTGGAGCAGCCGGCAGCTGCGGGCGCTACGGCGAGCATGCTGCGGGTGAGGGAGCGAGTGACGTCAGCGCGCACCTGCGAGGGAAGCGTGCGAGGGGAGCGTGACGTCAACGCAAAGCTGTGGCGTGACCTACTTGGCAACGCTCCAACACCTACGGCGAGGGGAACGCGTTGCGGTGCATTCGTACGGACGCACGTATCGTACAGCATTACACACGTGAGTCAAAGAGCTGCTTCGCAAGTAAAAAAAAATGGGGCAGCTTCGCACCAGTGGTGGCAAACCTGAAAGAAAAGCGGAGCTGCGCGCCCTTCTTTTTTTCTCTTTATTTTAACAGCGAAGCCGTAGGTCTCCCTAGTTTGTGCTTGGTTGCAAAAAGCTCCGCATGAGAGTATGCGCCACAGGAATTCGACAAGCCCCACTATCGAGTACAGCAGGTGCGAGCCTTCCACGAAAGCTCTGCTCGGCTACATAGAACGCGTGAAAGAGAGAAAGACAGATAAAGAAAGAGACTGGAAGAAATAGAAAGAGAACTGAGAGATATATAAAGGTAATAAAGACATAAAAAGATGGAGAAACAGAGAAATACATAGGAAGAAACAGACACCAAAAAGGCAAAGAAAGAGAGAGAACGATGCAGAGAGAGAAAGACATACAAAGAAAGAAATCTCGCAAGAAAAAGAGCAAGAGATAAAGAGAAGCAAGGAAAGCCACCCAGCTGCGCTCTTCCTTCAGGCTTAGCACCACTAGTGTGAAGCTGTCATCGATAATTTTTTCTCTGTTTTTTCTGCCTCTCTTTTTTTCGTTTTCTCTCTGTTTTTTCTATCTCGTTTTTGTGTATGTTGCTTTCTACCAGTCTCTTTCTCTGTCTTTGTTTGTTGTTGTCTCTTCCTTCTCTTTATTTTTCTCTATTTCTCTTTCTTTCTATTTCTTTCTTTCTCTCTTGGCTCTCGCCCATCCGAGTCATTGCATCCCACTCCGCACAAATTGCCGTGGGGGAAAGCGCGCGCCGGGCGCACGTGTTTGGGGAGCGAAGCAGAATATGAAGAATAAGACGAAGAGAGCGGACGCCGGAAGAGTTATCGCGCTGTACGCGCTAGGCGCAGCTGTGCCAGATGCTAGGCGACATGAGATGCCATATAAGGTAGAGGTCACTGATGATGATGATAGTTTTAGAGCATTTCCCTTAGGCGCCCGTTCCTGCGTTCAGCAGCGTTGCCGCAGTCGACGTAACCGATAGAGCGAACGAGGACGAAATAGAGCGAACGCGGAGCGCAGGGAGCTGCTGTGTTAGCGTATGCATTCCCTCGTGCCTGCTTGCGCTTCTCGTGACAGCGCAGCGCATGCCTCTCGCGTACGGGCACGAGAAAGTTGGTTGACTTCGAGGCCTAGGAGAAGAAGACGCGCGTTGGTCGAAGGGACACTTTGTGTGTGGAACGCTCTAACGGACTCTTAGATTTTGCGTACGTCTAGTTTTCCAGGCCAAGTTCGCCCATAATAAAGAGGTTTTAGAGCGGACCTCCTGGCGCCCGTTCCTGCGTTGAGCGGCGTCGGCGTCGTCGTCACCGGCAGAGCGAACGAGGACGAAAGAGAGCAAACACGGGGCGCAGCGGAGGATGAAAGACGGCGATAGCGAGGAGAGCGCGAGGAGGAGAGGAGGAGGGAACGACGGTGGCGAGACAACAGGATCCGCGGCGGCCACACGAGGCGCCACAGTAGTGTGCGCCGTCGTATGGTCGACTATGACATCATCACTAATCTATGCGGCGAGGGCATCGACCGATACCACAAATGGAAGTAAAGCGCTCCCTGAAAGGAAGCCAGTCTGCGGCGGCTGTTGTGGAACGCGTCCACGCGCTGCCTCCCGTGTTCTCCCGGTCAGCGAGGCGGTCGCGCCTCGACTTATCGCAAAATCAAAACACCTAAACAGCTACGCTCAGAATTCGCATTACGCATTATAGTGATTGTCGGTGAATTTTTTCTTAGCACCTCGTAGCCAACCTCGAGCTTAAACAGCTCCGATATTAAAAGCTCCACGCTGAACTGCGTTGAGAGTTTTTTATGTGATGCATAAGCGTAGAGTTGTACGAAACTGCATAGTTGCCGACTTCTCTGAAACGTAGTTGCCGGGCAGCATAGTTACGTCGCCTTTCATCTTGATTCAAGAGTGCGCAGGCGTATGGCCGACCCCAGAGTATATTGGTGTTCGAGTTCGTAATTTTCCAGATGCATAAAATCCTCCGCGTCGGCTCTATATCGTCTCATAGAATGGTGTACTTATTTCACAACGACTAGATATTCATACGAAGCCTTCTTTTACAGCTGTTTTATAACGCCTCTACAACGCATTGATATGGTTCAGATACATTCGCGTGGCGCAACCATGGGTGTTCGCTGCTTAGTCAAGTGGGTAAGACACTCGTCGGGGCGCGCGACCTAATATTTGCAATGCAGCGCCGCCAAGAAAATTTATGTTAAGGCGAAAGCCTTATTTGCCTCATCAAAAGTGAAAACTGAGCGTCGGCGTCAGTGTTCCGGGGCGTCGGGCACAGCATGAGTGATGCAAGAAATCACCATCATGTGATGACGTCACCATAGGACGTCATCAACTCCAGCAGGCAGGGCAATAGTCACTAGGATAGGAATCCCGTTCCACCCCCAGCACATTGATGAGGAGCTGGTCGATGTAGCTGAAGAGATCCGTAGGCAGATCTCGGTCGACCCGGTGCCCAAAAATATTCACCACGACTTTCACACTGAGCGGTGTAATGCGAGAGTAAACTGGCTCCGGAAGCAGTTCGGGTCAGCTTTTAACGGTGCGTACTTCGATGCGGCCAGTTACGATTGTCAGAGAGACGTAATTACGGTCGTCGACAGCAGCATGCAGCTTCTGACGAATGCCTCCGAGCGCACAACCTCGGCCACAAAGGCAGAGACGACGGCTATAGCATTAGCCGTAAGGTTTCAGGAGCGTAGAGGAGAGCCGTCAATGATTCTATTCGACTCCCAGTAGGCCTGTCGGCTCTTTTATTGCGATAGCAATTATATGGACTGTCTCGGCTGGTTTTTGCCGCCGCCGTCATGCACCGTATATGTATAAGGATGTATATACATATATATCAAAGTCCCAAAGAAAAATAATTCAGAAAAATGCTTCTGAAGCGCGGAATCGAGCCAGCGACCTCTCGCACCGCAGCGCATGACGCTAACCACTACGCCACAAAGCGCAGATCCTTTAGGTAGCTAACGGCGAGCGTTATATAAACACCCTTTACCGCTGGCAGGACTCAGAGACGGCAGGCGCTTATAAGCGTTTCTTCATTACCAGCGATATGGCGCAAGGAGCGCAACGGGCGCATTTAAAAATCGTCGGCCAGCTCGCTCGCTTTTTCTAATACTTGCGCAGGGATAACATTGCCCTTCCGCTGTCTGCTCGCGCGGTAGTTGCTGCCTGGGGACAGATGTGTCTGCAGCGTAGCAGCGCATCCACCACGGGCCGCTTTTCCTGCTATCGCATTCATTGCTTCGCCCTTGCGGCGAAGCTGTGACTTTTTTTTTACCGGCCGCCTTCGCGCCATGGAACTGAGGCTGCTAGGACCCAAACCCACTCGCTACCATCGGTTGATCTGTTGCCCGGGACACGCAGTGCTCGAGAGCAACGAAAGGGCGCACGCTCTAGCTCGCGCATTTTCTGACCGAGCGGAGAATACCTCTATATCGTTGGCCGTACCAATTTTGCCTAGGGAGATTCTTTCTCCTCAGCGTTTCACGCGACAAAGATGTGGGACGCCTCACAGATACCTCAATGTAGAAAAGGCCACCGACGTTCGAAAAATTCAGACGGGCGTATTCCAGCATCTACTGAAATGCTTTACCCGCCCGTGGGTCCGTGGTGCGGCTGTACGTCGACTCTCTACCACGGTTCGCGAGGGCGCGATCGTAAACCAGGCCACTTAGCCAATCTTCTCGGCAAACCTCTAGCGCTTAGTACGGAGCAGTGGGAGGCACAACTCGCCAGCTCGGACCCGGAACTGCAGTTCGCGCTCCTGAATCAAGTCCGGTGGGAGGCCAAGGCCAGTGGTGCCCTGGTAGGAGCCCCAGCCATAGAAGCTCCAAGATCCCCCTTCCCTTTAAATAAACTTCCACTGTGCTCGGCGGAGTGGAGCCCGCGAAACACGTGAATAGAGAAATAGAGAGAGAGAAATAGAGAAAGAAAGCGATAGAAAGAAAGAGAAAGAAAAAAATAGAGAGAAATAAAGAAAATGGCGACATAAAAAGATAGAAAGACAATACATAGAAAGGGAGGGAAACTACGAAAAAGTGATGAAAAACACAGACCAAGACAGATATAGAGAAACATAGAAAGACAGAGCAAGAAGCAGATAGGAAGAAAGAGGAAGCGATAAATAGAGAGAGAGAGAGAAAGGGACGAGAAAAAGCCGGCAGATCCCACACATTGTGGCAATCGATGTAATGCGAAGCAGCCAGCAAAGAGCTGCATACATCGTCTTCTATGTCATTGAGGAAAATGCGTGTCATGGTTTTCATATTAACTCCTATTATTTATGTTCGTCACACAGTAACGTCGCGCAATACGAACTTCCGGGTAGATCAAGCTAGCGAAACGGCCGCCAGCGCGCCATGAGCGTGGCACGTAAGTCATGCTGTACATGACACGCGTGTCATGATTTGCATGTTAACTCGTGTTATTTATGTTCGTCACACAGTCACGTCGGAAATACCAATTTTGGTGTATATCAAGCTAGCGAAACGGCCGCCAGCGCACCATGAGCGTGGCACGTAAGTCATGCTGTACATGACATGCGTGTCGTGATTTTCATGTTAACTCGTGTTATTTATGTTCTTTACACAGTCGTGTCGCAAGATACAAATTTTGGTGTATATAAAGCTAGCGAAACGGCCGCCAGCGCACCATGAGCGTGGCACGTAAGTCATGCTGTACATGACACGCGTGTCATGATTTGCATGTTAACTCGTGTGTTATTTATGTTCGTTACACAGTCGTGTCGCAAGATACAAATTTTGGTGTATATAAAGCTAGCGAAACGGCCGCCAGCGCACCATGAGCGTGGCACGCAAGTCATGCTGTACATGACATACGTGTCATGATTTTCATGTTAACTCGCGTGTTATTTATGTTCGTCACACAGTCACGTCGTGCAATACCAATTTCGGGGTAGATCAAGCTAGCGAAACGGCCACCAGCGCACCATGAGCGTGGCACGTAAGTCATGCTGTACATGACATGCGTGTCGTGATTTTCATGTTAACTCGTGTTATTTATGTTCGTTACACAGTCGTGTCGCAAGATACAAATTTTGGTGTATATAAAGCTAGCGAAACGGCCGCCAGCGCACCATGAGCGTGACACGTAAGTCATGCTGTACATGACATGCGTGTCATGATTTTCATGTTAACTCGTGTCATGTATGTTCGTCACACAGTCACGTCGCGCAATACCAATTTCGGGGTAGATCAAGCTAGCGAAACGGCCGCCAGCGCACCATGAGCGTGACACGTAAGTCATGCTGTACATGACATGCGTGTCATGATTTTCATGTTAACTCGTGTCATGTATGTTCGTCACAGAGTCACGTCGCAAGATACCAATTTTGGTGTATATCAAGCTAGCGAAACGGCCGCCAGCGCACCATGAGCGTGGCATGTGAATCATGCTGTACATGACATGCGTGTCATGATTTTCATGTTATGACTTGTCATTTATGTTCGTCGTACAGTCATGTTCTGCCATACCAATTTTGGTGTACATTCCATTAACCAAGCGACCAGGAGAGCACAAAGTCGTAGGCGGCTAGATAGATAGATAGATAGATAGATAGATAGATAGATAGATAGATAGATAGATAGATAGATAGATAGATAGATAGATAGATAGATAGATAGATACGCTCAAAGTCGCAGAAGTTCGCTAAGAAATGCTTCGCATTTAAAAGAAAGAAAGATAGAAAGAGCGAGAAATAGAAAGAAAGAGATAGAGAAAGCAAGAAATAGAAATGAAGAAATGGAAAGAGATACACAAATACTTACAAGAAACAGAGAAAAAGAGAAGGAAAGAAAAAAATATAAACAAGCAAGGCCACCCAGCTCCTGTCTTCCTTCAGGCCTGGCACCACTACTGCGAAGCTGTCATATTTTTTTAACGCGCGAATGAAGAGCTTCGCACTTGAAACCGTTGGGAAATCAAGCGATTCTCTTTGAAGGGATCTTATCCCCGATAATGAAGAATGCAAAAAGAAACGAATTCATTGCGAAATAGCTGCGGGCTGCGCAAAATGAAAGTTCGCATATCGCTTCCGCATGACGGGATAAACTTGCGCCAGCGTCCACTCAGCATTAAATAAACTACTGCTATTAAACGCTGGCATGATACTATTTGTAACATCTAGAGGGCTTAATCCAGCGGCTAATTAAGCTTGCTCGTTTATCAAAATAGGCTTAGCACATCAAAATTTTGCGCACCACTAAGTCAGAATATTACAAGCAAGAGTAGTAAGTGAAGGATCTTGCCTTCTCTTTTGATAACCACGCTTGCTAAATATCTAAGAGCAAAAAAAAAAACACTATAAATGATAAGCTTTCTAACTAAAATGAATAATTCATCTCGCTTTGCTGTCTTTACAATTATTCCTGCAACATCCCTTTATGAAAGCGCAGCATTTTGAACAGAATTCAGATTAGGATTAGTTTAGGTGCAGCGTAAGCCCCGTACAAAGAAACAGAGTTGGTTGGAAATGCCCCACCAGTATTTATTTTTTAAATCCTGATCACATCGCTTGTATTTTCTTGTTTGCTTCTTTTTTGCTTGTTTCGTTTTTGTGTGTGGGCGAAAGGGCCTCTTGCCAGGCCCCATTAGTTTTAAGCCATTAAGCAGATTTCTCAGTGCGCCGGTTGGTGCAACAGGCTGAAACGTAAACAACAGTACTGTAGCAAAACTGCTAGCCGGCCTAGTTGGAACCTTTGACGTGTGGTCATGCGTACGTGGGGCAGACTGGTCGTTGCTGCAACACTAGAATAAGGGAGCATTTGTCCAGCCTAAAAGGTCGCCCTAGTACGCATATGGCCATGCACTGTAAAGAATGTGGCTGCATACACTCTTAAAACAAAGAGCGTCGGGGCACTCCCTTTGTGAGAGTTTTGGCTTGTCCCGCTGGGCACTCCCTTTTCTGGGGTGAAACAACTCCCTCTAGACAGGGAGTGATTCAACGCCTCCTCATGGAGTACAGTACTCCGTCTGCGATAGAGTGAAAGCACTCCTCCGAGGGAGTAAAGCTATCACGTTGAAACAGCTTTGAAATAAAATTAATCGAGCACAGAAAATGGCACATTCATACGCGCACACATTCACGCAACCAAAACACGTAGAGCGCTCGCAACCGAAACGCATACATTAGAGGATTTTAGTCTGTCCGGCACACCGCAATACGCAAAATGCTCTGCACCGGAATACCGGGTGTGAACTGCGCATACGCACGCCCGGTAAACATGGCCGCGCCGCCGAAAGCGATAGCCGCCCACCTCGAATCTATCAAGTGGCCGTCGCACGCTCTGTCGCTCGTTATCGCCGAACTGATGCTTTTATTTGCTTTACGTTCACGTCCTTAGCTTCGACAGCAAGGTATTCGTGTCGATTCGGCACCGTTTTCGAGAGCCATACTCAAATAATCAACGATGTAGGCTTAGCGAGTGACAATCCCGGAATCTCGAAGGTCATACATTATGTGTCGGTTAGTTGTTTTTATCCTTCATAGCTGGCGCAACTTGACGTGGCGGCATGCTACGGCACACAAAGCGGCTGCGAAAAAGAAAAATTTTGGCACTCTAACAGCGTTTCACGGAATAACTTCTGTAATGCTTATCTCTAGGGGTAATTAGAAAATGGACATCAATGTAAACACGCACATATGACAACACATACAAATCGCACACGACACAGAAATCGAACTCATGACCACAAGCACCGAAAGCAGACACTCTAACAACTACGCCACAGAGCCACCGCGTGCTTCGTTGACTTTTCACCGCCTTATATATCTACAAAGTGGTTTGCAACGAGAGGGCGGAGCTTGCTACTTCTTTTTTTGCATCATCGGCGTGTGTTTGCGCGTGGATTAGGTTCGTAAATAGTTAGCGCGGCGCCATGAACTCACGAAGGCCACCGTTAGCACCTTCAGCTCCGACTTCTGTTCGTCGTTTGTCGTGCCGCAAGAGAAATGATAAACGTGTGTTTTTTGTGTGTTCACCATACATCGTGGATGTCTCGCTCGCCCAAAAATTTGCTCAAACCGGCGTGAAAAGTACCTTTAGATAGCGAAACTCACGTATGTGTATTCTACGAGCGTGTGCTGTTGGAGCAGTTTTGATTATTTTTGCCGCGAGCTGCAAGTGTCGGCAGTGCGTTCACAGCTGTTCGAAGACCATCATATGTCGCATATTTTTGTTACATATTTAGCGTGCACCTATACAAGCATGTGCATTTATTGCGCGTGTAGGTGCTGTTGCGATCTGCACGCAGGGTCAGCGGCACCTCTGAGCAGTTAGACGAATATTTGCGTGATGAGCACTTACGCGCGCTGAAGCACGACATACAGTGCTTCTGAATTAGTCATAGTCAGTATTTAATTGCTTTTATACCCGGAGACTGGCTACCTTTTACTAAGTAACCTTTACTCTTCCGTATCACGCCGCCGTTAAAATGTATGTCGAAGGCGTCCACCAAGGTTAAGCACGATGTCCATTAATTCGCGAGTGACATGTCTCCCATAAAATAAATAAAAGATAATACTGTTGCGCCTCTGTATTGCGAACGTCCGCGTGTAGTTGGCACTACTCCTGAAGAGATTGTGCAGTACCTATTAAAAAAAAGGCATTATTGTATGCCTCAGTGAAACAGCTGTTCTTCAGAAAATAAGGTGTCATTTTAATTAGGATATTTTTGTCACGGCACGACACAACTTGACTTTTTCGTGATTCAGGATTACACATAGCACGAACATGAGTGCAGAAGATAAATAAAAACTGAAAAAAGTGGGTGCCATGTGCAGTCCTACTACCTCGTGTACCTGTAGTTGATTCCAAATCTACAAATTATGCGACCATTGATAAATGATCAAACCATCGATGTTCGATCACAGTTGATCAGTTTCCGTTTACTGCCTGTCGCTTATTTGCACGATGTTTTGCAAGAATCATCGGTTAAACCCATCTAGTAACGCAAGCATTATCTGTAGCATGCAGTGGTTCTCAAGAAGGGAGGGGGGGGGGGGGGGGTCAGCGAAGCCATTTCTGGGGGTCCACGAAACTTGGACCCCCAGACCCCTTGTGGGGGTCCACGAAACGTGGACCTCTGGGGGTCCACGAAAATACGCCTTTTTTGAAGAAACAATATGTCCAATGACAGCGGCCCCCACTATTTTTTGTTTTGCTTCACCGCATAACGGTTATGCATTGCGGCGGAGCTGACTTATGCTTTCCATGAGATGGCTGTAAAGCTTTTACTGCAATTTTCTACCACATGTGCTTTTCCAGGCTTGCATATTTGAAGAGAAAGCGTAGTGAGAAACAGCTGAAATGTGGCGGCAGATCGCACAACTTAGTGACAAGCTGTTGAGATTGAATTGGCGTGGCACTTTAGTTTGACCATTCTTTGCCACGGAGAAACGCAAAGCACCTATTTCACGCTGCATGTTGTGCTAATTTATAAGCCCTCACCCCCCCCTCCTTACTTCTCACTGCAAGGGGTCCCTCATCACTTCCACCAGTCCACAAGGGGTCTCCAAAACATCCATGGCTGAGAACCACGACCTATACATCAGAGCCTGAAAAGAACAATTTCTTTTACATGTACTACAATTTCTTTTACATGTACAAGGACTTTTTTGTTTGAATGCATTACAAATTCTTAAAACTTCAAATGATACAATAAATGCTGGTTGTAGCACTTTATTAGAATCAAAACAATAACACTCACAATGTCAATGTAAATTATACATTTTCATCTACCACAGAACCTATGCTCATTAGTGAACAGATGAAACAACATACACAATGCAACCTCAGCACTAATTCACAGCAGTAAAATATTATGAAAATATAGTTCGAAAATTCATCACAAGGCAAGACACATACACTTCGAAATGCCAGTATGCAAGTACAATCCAATGAGATGGCATGCACAGCAGTGGCGTAGCCAGGGGGGCCCACCGGGCCTCCCTTGCCCCCGCTCCCCCTCGAAATTTTTTTTTTTTGCTATGGCATACAGAGCCCAAAATGACAACTGAACACATCTGCCTGCCCGGCTCCCACTTCAAATCAAGGAGACGACCCCCCCCCCCGGAAAAAAATTTCTGCCTATGCCCCTGATGCACAGAGAACTTGTTGTCTGCTTACACATGAAGGCAACTCGATAAGTAATAAAGGCTTGCAACACTTAGGCATGGTGGTGTACCATTTTTCTTGTATATTGCATTAGTTTGCCCTCAGGCATGAAAACATGTTACGCATGATTGTGCAATTCAATGTTTTGTATAAAGACCTGTGGTGTCGACCATAGATCCATCTGCCAAGGTTGTAAACACAGTTGCCTTTATTCACATATTTTTAAGAAATAATGTAAATTTATAAAGTTAAGCTTGGGAACATGGCATTATTAGCAACCCTATTCACCCGAATTATTATGCATAAATAGTAGACCAATGGTTACAATATTTACATGCCAGCTAGTGCCATGAAATGCGACTGGAAAATTGGTTCCTCGTCACCTTCAACAGCTCAATTTATGGCTCATGCAGAAGTGCCACATTGAAAATGAATCTGCGAATACCGTGACAGGAAAGTTACCTCGGAGTTAGGCAATAACATGCTTTGAATTAAAAATTGCCCATCAATACTGGTGGTGGCTTGGCACATTAGAGCCAAGGACTGGACATGCCATGAGGTTGGATAAAAATTGAACAGGGAATAAATAACGGCTGTAAAACAGTCAAGAACCATGCTTAGTAAATTAAATGAGTTTACATTCAGCATCTTTTCAAGCCATGTAAATTTTCAATTGCACACTGTTATTGGAAAGCTTGGACTCAGCACCGTGCATAACACAGTGCAGCAGTCCAAGTGCTGACAAACCTAAATACTGAGAGATGTACAAGATCATCAGTATGGTATACTGTAAGGCACAGGAGTGTTCACAGAAGAGACCGTCTTGTAGACAAACAGGTGGGGCCAGAACTGTTGCTGCTTTGCCAAAAGTGTTCAGTCTTCCTGAAAAGATATCAAGCAAAGAAGTCCATTAAGCTTTCTGCATCCATACAAAATACCCACTTGTCTTCTCTTACTGCAGACTTTTCCGAAAAAACAGAAAAATACAAAATTAAGAAGCTGCCAAGTATTTTCTTGTGAGATATGCAATGAGTGTGCAGCACACTTTCATTCTTGTAATATCTAGAAAGACGCAGCATTATAATACAGAAAGACGAGGCTGAACTGCTTATCCATGTTTTGCTGCCATGTTTTTATACACCTAGCAAAAGAACAAGGTACAATAGCTAGTGTGCAGTGTTGCTTGTTGTTTTGTGGAGGCAACTCCTATTACAAAAATAATTCATTGATCCTCAAAACTTAGTGCAAGTTCTCCCAAATAAATTATTTAAAATCCTAGGCTAGACGGGACAAAATATAGATATATAGTACTTATGAGGCATGCCACAGTGGACAGCCTCAATTTTTTAATTTACATTTAAATATAAAACTCTGTTTATGCAAAAGCAACATCTAGATGTTGTCTTGCTCACAGCACTTCAGACTAAACCAGCTGTGCACATGGCACCTGCCTGTAAGCACTGCACCATCCTGCTTCTGCCAACTATGAAATGCATGCATACTGAAAATTTTATATGCTGCTTACTGCTTGCTGTTACCTTAAATCTCCCCTAGCCAACACAAACTAGACAAGCAATTAATATAACTATCAAGTGGAAATGAATGTAAAAATTTTCCTAACAGTGATAACTTAAATCACAAGGCGCATGCAGCCCATCCCATGTTAGTCCTGTTGTGACTCACAACAGGACTAACATTTGTGTCGCAAATTGTGAACGGTTTTGCAACTACCAAAAACCAAAATGAAGTTAAACACCATAATAACAATGCGCTAGTGAGCTTCAATGTATATCGATGTATATGCCACTTCATTGTTAAGGTAATGCATCACAATACTGACCGTTTGAAGCAAAACGGGAATGTGAACTAGTTGGCGGGTAATAGGCGAGGTTCAAGTTTAGGCAATAAAGCTTTCAGTTGTGAGTAAGCGCTCTTGATGTGCACTTTCTTGTCCTTGTCTTCTTAGCACTGCCGTCATATAAGTACTGACCATTTCGCCAGGAACACTATGAATCCCTCACAATACAGTCAATATCACGCTACAGGTGTCTACTATGGAGGCACTCCACTGTAAATTCAATATAGTGTTATAGGCGTGACAGAGTGCAGGTGCAGATTCTGCATACAGTATCGGATGACTGAGATAAGAGCTACCATGACATTGGACTCAAAATAGTGATACTCTCAATGTTTCCAATGTATCAATGACTTGCTTCATTAAACACAGGTATGCACTGCACAATTCAGAAATGATTTCTATTTGATCACTCTCTCCTGACGAGATTACTGCTACCAACCAACGTTCTGTGAAGCATCCAGATGAGCTTCAAGAGTTCTTATTAAGCTGCTGGTGTCCACAGCTGCATAGCATTGCATGTGCCATCTTGAGCACCATCTGCAAAGAAAAAAAATGTACAGATTTTTTGCAGTGACTCACTATTTCATGCTGCACTAAACAGCTGTAAAGCACACCAATACCTAATTCAGATAACCGGCATAAATTCAGTTAGACGTCCATGCATGTAAGGATCTTTTAACTCTAAATTCATTATCCTAATGCACTCGAACACCAAGAACTAATTCAGTAGATAATACAAAACTGGCAGTGTAGATAAAGCGTTTTTATTTTTAATCTCAAGGAAAACAGATTCCAGAGCTTTTTCATTGTTGCTCCCGTTTGATGTTAGCATTGAAAGTTCTGCTGTGCTTCTTACGCAAAAGTGAGCTTAGAGACAGACTTTACGAGGCATCATACTCTTTTTTCCTGCTTTGTTCTTTTTCTGTAAAGCTTCTTTTGTATTATCCTATATTCCTCGTACCCTCTTCCTTTGCACAGCATGGCCAGCCAGTTTGAGAAGTGGCTAACCTGCCTGTCTACCCATCTATTTCTTTCTTTCCTTCCTTTATTTTAAGTCTTGCAGCATTTACAAATAGACACATTAAGTTCAGTAGTGTAGTGTTGCCAACTGCACAAACATTCATAACCTACAGCCAGCCTACAGCCAACCACAAATTTCACTGCCTGTGCGAGACTAGAAAGCAAATACTTGTGGTTTCAAGTTCACTCCACACCTACCATTTCGTCAAAAACACAGCATTTGAGTTTCTGATAAATTAAGTTGTTTGCCGTGTATCATGCTAATGAAAGAGCTCAAAACAAAGCATGATACAGCAAGGAGTAGGTGCACAACAGCACATCCTTTGAGAATTTGCGATAGAGTGACCTGCGTGCCATTGTCTACTGCTTCTGGTGCTGCACTAAACACAATATTCACATTCATCAAGAAGCATGAAGGTAGGTGGATAGAGTGACCTGCGTGTCATTGTCTACTGCTTCTGGTGCTGCACTAAACACAATATTCACATTCATCAAGAAGCATGAAGGTAGGAAGCTTACATATGACTTAAAGAAGTAAACCATAAGAAATGATGAAAGGTGTTCTGTTCTTGCTGAACATTAGTTTTTTTAACCGTGATAATGTTTAATGGCTGCTTAGCCTTGCTTCAAAGCTTCATAATAGTCTTATGAGAGTCACATTTTTTATTATTGTCCCTCTGCCATCAGTATTGCATTGAGCTGACTTGCACTGATGTGACTGAATAAGCCTGGCACAGCTCGCACATCTTCAACTCGATGAGAATATCCACATGAAATTCAGGAAAGTTCAAGATGTCACTAATTATGTCACAAAATTGTCACGAATTAAGTGACAATATCGTAAAATGCACGTGCTTCACCATAAACGCTGTCACTTAGCAGACAATTTTCACATAATATATGGCCATAATTCATATCTCTGCAGCATAATTTATTCGTTCTAGTCCAACCTAATGACGTTATTACCCTATATATGGTATGCTGTTTCTTTTTTTGTCTTAGAGACGAACAAAGTGCGCAATGCAAAATTGTTATCGAAAAGTATTCCCACTTACTAATATTAGGGAGATTTGGAATAGCGTACGCCAGGCCCGTAGCCACAGGGGAAGGGGGGGGAGCGAAATTCTGATGGAGGGGGGTGTTTTACCGAAAATGAATTATGAAAATAGGCGTTTTTCTAAAAAAGTGAAGGGCGCAACGAAGGGCTCCGGAAGTTTCGCCCATATGTTTTCTTTAACGTGCACTGACATCGCAGAGTACACAGGCGTTTAGCGTTTCGCCTCCACCGAAATGCTACCGCCGCGGCCGAGATCGAATTTCGGGTCGGCAGCCGAGCACCGCAACCATCGTACAACCGAGGCTGACAACTACAATAACTGAATCAACTGAAAACAAAAGTTAGCCTTAATGCACACATGACGGAGTGATAACCGCGACCTCTCGCTTGTTTATATTTTCTGAAAGCACGCTGCCGCATTCACGCTTTATGGCAAGCAAAGAAATTGTGTAGCACAAATTGTCTTCATTGAGGCGTACCCGCTCTTCGATAGACTGGCCGTGCGAAGCGTGTGCCTTCACAAAAGCTTTTTAAACGCGCATCAGGCATCACACGTATGTGCGCGCAATGCTTTTCCATTCTGCTTTTTATTGTACTTTCCACGCGACACAGTGTGCAGCACTACACACTTGAGCGACGCGAAACTGAGAACACAGAAGCACCACTTACCGTTCGCATTTCCGACTGTGCCTAACCAGGTGCTTGCCGAACACGAATACACGAAGGTGCAAGCACGCTTGAGTCCTTCAGACCATCATGAAACCAACACGAACACGCTCACAGTACGCGATGTTGCACTGCCGTCGCTAAATGCCGTTCACGTCCAGCGTTGAGATCAGAGTCGCGCAAACACAGGACACGGGCACGCACAAGCCGACACAGCTGAGCAATTCGGAAACTTCGATCACCGGGCAACGGGAGAAAATGGCGAAGGCAGCGACGGGCGACGGCGAGACTTCGACTTGAGCACGCACGCTTCTCCTCTCCTGGTGCGCCCGTGTGTGCGTGTGTGTGTGTGTCTGTTTTTTTTTATTTTGCCTTTCCTCGCTCGCGCCTGCGTGCCTGCGTCGTAAGGTTGCGTTATCGTGTTCCTCTAGGCGGCTCATGTAACAGCCCTCCCGTTTAGCGGCTGCTTGAAGGAAGTAGCGTTTATATATATCTTTTTTTTTTTTGGACGCGATAGCGTCAAAGAGCTCGTCTCGCAGAAATTCCGGTGTCGGCGGCGTCGGCGGCGTCGGCATCATTGGTTCTGAGCGAAAAAGCAGCGTTGGTTGGTCGTGAGCGAAAAGTCGAGGTAGATGCAAAGAGAGAGAGGGCGTTTGCACTTTGGCTTTCCTTGCGGCACTGTGTACACGTCTCCATCGAGAAGCGCAGGCAAGCTAGCGATTGAGAAGGCGATAGTGTGTGTGTGTGTGTGCGCGCGCGACCATGCGTGTGTACGAATACCGCTGTCGCGTTTTACAGGCAAAACTAAGAGTCCCCCCCCCCTTTTTTTTCTTTTTTTTCTCCTGCTTTCTGTCCACAGCATTTTACTGCGTACGCTGCGGCGTGCCACCTCTAGTCAGTTAATAACTAGGACCTGACTAAGAGTGTGCGTACGTGTGAGTATAATCGCGTACATTTATGATCGCAGGTTCTTTGTGCATGTCAGCGGTTTTCGTCGCGATAAGTTGACGAGGAATCTATCGCCGTCACTTCATCGATTGAGCTACTGCCAAAGATATTAGACTGCACGAACTTTTCTTTACAGCTCGTTATATTTGGAGAGTTGCAAGACTAAAACAAACTCTGAAACAAGCTTTTATATGGCAAGAGAGTAAAACAACCTTTTACTCTCTCGTGGGATGCGGGAGTGAAACAGGCACTTTACTCTCTTTCGCCAGGAGGAGTGAAAGGCCTTTTCACTCCTCCTGGCCAAAAGAGAGTAAAGCGCCTCCCTGAGAGAGAGTATAGCGAGATCTGTGGGAGTAACACAGCTCTATAACTCTCACTGCAGGAGTTTCAGTTTTTAGAGTGTACCTCAGCCTGGAGGCACTGGCATTCTGTTCAAACACCGGAACAAGACTGCGAGGGAAATAGTTGAGGCGCTTTGGATCAATAGACTAGAAGACAAGTGCATCAGCCATCCGTCTGTTGCTTTATTAGATAAGGAGATTTCGCTGCTGTCCGCGTATCTTTAATGACGTTCCCTTTTCATTTTGTCGATGTAGGTGCTTCGTGTGTGTGTGTGGACGCGATGATCTCGGGAATTGTGGTCCATTGATTGTTGTATGCGCGGATGGTGTGTGCTCTCTGGCGGAAGCGCGCAGATCACGTTGGGCTTTTAAGCAAACGCTTTTTTCAAAAATAAATCAGTTGTTAGATTGCGCTTGTCCGTGTGTCTCCTTTCTTCGTCCCCGTTTGTTCTCGCGCAAGTACTACAATGAACAGTACTGTTCACTCCATAAGTTTTACTGCCTACTAAACTGCAGTTATGCATATGTTAATCCTGAATGCATTCGTTTCTCAATGGGTATTCATGCAAAGCAGCAACCTGCCCAGCAATAAGTTGGTACAACGTGAATAGTTTCCGAAAGGTCGAAGCGTACTTGTCCGCAGCAAGCATTTTTGTAAAGAGCCAACAGTTTTACCGGTTGTGAAAGTGGGCGAATGAATAGTGTATATCCAACACAAAAACGAAAGGACCGCGCTTGTGCCGGTCCGTTTTTCTTGCTTTCGTGCTGGACCTCGTCAGATCGCTAGACTCAAGTTATGTGGAAAAGGTTTAGCAGAAATTGTCAATTGACTGGTATGAAATTTTTGTACCTTTGGCAGCGCATTTTACAGAGCAGCAATTGGGGAATTACCCGGCCAATCAACACGACATGAAGCTTTGGGTTTTAGACAACAATTCAAAGGTAATGAGGCCCGCGATAGAAATAAGTAAGAGACGCTCGAATTATTGGGGGGCGGAAAAGTAGAGAAAAAAGGGGACGAAAAAGCAATAAGTGGGAAAATTAAGGTGCTCTGCCGTAATTCGTAGAAAATTAGGCTGTGAATTTACGAGCTTTTTTCACATAGGAAGAAAGATTTAATTGAAGTAGACAAGGCATTAGGCCAAATTAAATTATAATAATAAAAAAATGTAAGGCAGCTTCCCACTATTGGTGTCAAGCTTGACGGAATGGCGAAGCTTGGCGGCCTTTCTTGTTTCTCTTCATTTTTTTCCTTTCTTCCTCTTTTTCTTTCCCGTTCTCTCTCTTTCTCTCTGTTTTTTGTCTATGTTTATTTCTATTTCTGTCTTTATCGCTATCCATTTCTTTCTCTTTCTCGACCTTTCTATCTTTCTTTCCCTTTCCCTCTCTCTCTCAATTCCTCTTTCTTTCCCTCTCTTTCTTTGACTATCTCTCTTTCTTGCTCTGTCTTGCTCTCTGTGGTTGATATTCATATTTTGTGACTATTTCTTTTTGTATCTTCCCTTTCTTTCTGTCTATTCCTATTGCTTTTTCTTTCTTTCTCTCTCTCTGCCCTCGTTTTCTCGCCCATCAAAGTTATTGCATCCCACGCCGGACAAATTAGTGCACGTGTTCTGGGAGCGAAGCAGGAGATGAAGAAGACGACGAAAAGAGCGCGTGTTGATTCTCGATGATAATTTTTTGTTCTCGACTAATGGGGCATCTCCGAGCTTAAGCAGCTCCGTCGTTGGCGGTGCCCAGCTCACCGCCCCGTTACGGAGGGAATGCTCATAGCATCCATGCGCCTATTGCCTGTGAGTGTGGTGGCGGGTGTAGTTTCAAATCTGCCGCATCCGGTGAGTGCAAGCTCGAACAAGTGGCGTCCGGCGAACTCCAATGTCAATATGAGAATCTACCATCAAGTGGGTTGGCCTAATGACAAAAGAATGATCATCGGCGCATGCCACAAACACGTGTCGTCATTGCTTGTCTTATCTTTTTCGCATACATACATACATAAAATATACATATACACATTAAAATGTGTACATATATACATAAAAATAAATAGCGCAACACATCTAAAAAGTGGAAGAAAATGCGTGTAGAAGGCTGCACTAGAAATCGAATTTACATAATCATCTTCTAGAAAGGAGCAGGATAAATTTAGGCTGCTATTTTACGTTTTTTTTTTCCTGGCAGCAGCACTGTGCCTTGAGGTTTGTCTCTTGTATGTTGCTGTTCACGAACGTAATGTGCCAATGTAGCGTTGTGCGGCAGAATATTTTAAGAAATGTCTCAATGCAGCCAACTGAAAGAAAATAGCTTGCCGGATTGGCATCCTTTCCACCAGATTTTCGCACACATTGGAAAAATATGCACAATAGTTGATTTCATGTCTGAAGGCTGAATATAATTCCTTTATGTCATTCAGACATGATTCAGAGGTTGCTGCAATGGAACTGAAGAGTTTCTCGGGTACACCACTTTCCTTGAGTAGTGCAAAGAAGTGGTGTTATCCATGGAGAGAGTCGCCATCCGCTTCAAGGAGTGCTCTCTCGCATGTGCACTCATTAGTACTCAGTTCAAGGAAGCTCTTCACAAGAGTACCAGCGAGATGGTACATAACATTTTCATATACCATGTCGGTGGCATCTTGTGAAGATGCCTGCAGGTCGGATGAATCAGAGGCCTGCTGCGTGCTGTGGCTTGTGATTGGTGTGCTGCTAGGTGACAACAATGCAAATGCGCTCTCCAAGTTGGTGGGGAAAGCATTTGTTGTCACCTCACAGTTTCCCTGAGAAAGCTTGAAGAGCTTGCCAATCCAAATATATTTTTAGAGCCGCCACGAATTGTATACATTTGGTGTCTCATTGCAGCCATGTTTTTGACGAATGATTCCAAAAAACGCCAGGCCTGCGCTGAAACCGCAGCACAGTCACAGCGAAAGCTAGAAGAGCGGCGTTTCTAGAGCCCCTTGTAAGCTCTCTTGGGGCTACAATACAACTAGACTAGAAAGGTACCCACTACGCCATAAATCACAATTTTTGTGAAGTTGGGAAGCACCTACTAAGCCATTATTCGTCATTCTGCGGAGAAGCGAGGCACCAGCTACACGTCTGTAAGGCATTATGTGCACTGTGTTGACGCGACGACTGATGACGATGAAGAATTATGGCTCAGCCATTTGTAATGGGTTGGAAGCTTTAAACGGCCCACCAGTTATGTAATTTGCATTGGGTGACGCCCGCTCGCTATTTCCCTCTCCCCGTCATGCTGTATAACATACGTTGACGTGGGAGAGAGACGGGGGGGGGGGAGCGAATAACTTTACTGAGACCCCGAGGAAATGGATCATGCTCTCATGGGCTTCCTTGCCAACCAATCCAAGTGCATTTGCGAGGAACCCACTACGCTATAAAGCATTGTAATTTTACTGAGACCCCGAGGAAATGGATCTGCGCTTATAGGCTTCCTTGGCAACCAATACAAATGCACTTGCGAGGAACCCACTACGCTCTAAATCATATACAAGTGCACTTGCGAGGAACCCACTACGCTCTAAATCATTCTAATTTTTGAGATGTAGGGCAGCAGGCACTGTGCCATTTTTCGTCATTTTACGGAGATCCGTGGTACCTGCTAAACGCATGTAAGTCATTATGCGCACTTTGTTGATGCTGTGCCTGATGACGACGAAGAATTATGGCAGAGATCTTTGTAATGGGTTGGAAGCATTTCACAACCTACTCGTTGCGCAATTCGCATTGTGTGATGCCTCGTTACAGAATTCGCGTTGTGCGACGCTTGGTGCTTATTTTACTCTTCTACCACGCTATATTGCATATGCTAATGTGGTTCCTTCCCGACATGAAGCCTGTATAGGACCTTTTTCCAAAGCAATTTCAAGCACCGGCATGGCTCAGAGGTTGAATACTGGGCTCCCACGCAGAAGGCCCAGGTTCGAGCCTCGTTCCGTCCTGGAATTTTTTTCTTATTTCGTTTTTTTTCTTATTTCGATCGATACTGGTTACGGACACCGGCGGCGGCGGCGGACAACTACGGCGCCAAAAACGGCCGGTGAAATGATCTCATAACAGCTTTCGCTGTAAAAGGCTTCTAGGGGATCTTGCTGCAATCGACGTGTGAAAAGATGAGTGAAATCAAAGTCCTCTTTTAAATCAGTCCACAGCAGCAAGGCTTTGATTGTAATCGGCCAGCCTTTCACAGTGTGCGGCTGCTTCAGGAAGCGGCAGGCCTTTGGAGAATTAAGGAAAAAATTTAGAGTGGATTGTTTCATCCGTTTGGACCAATGTTTTTCTGGATTTTGGAAACCTACCAAGCCTGATTTGTGCTTTAAGCAGTTCAAAAATGTCCTTTGGCAAATCCGGTTCAAGCTTGTTTAAAGCCTCCTGCTGCGTTCCTCGCCTCACCTCGTGCCTTTTTTTTTTTTCACCCGACTGAGTGCCTCGCGGTACCTTTCACTTCGTGAGTGAAGCGTTAGCAGCTTCTTAGTATAAATAGTCTGTACGGAGTATAAATAGAGTATAAATAGTCTGTACAGAGTACAGACTATTGATACTGTGAGATACCAAAAGCCATTTTCGCTGCTCTATCTCCCTGTTTCTTCCTTTTGCGTTTGTGCAGCATGCTATCAGTTCATCCATACCACGTAAACAGTGCACTCAGACATTCTAGGGGAAAGCATGCAAAATTCTACTCTATGAGCGCAAGCTAACATTTTTTTCCCCTAGAGTACATTTCCTACATTTAAGGTTTACTTACAGCAATTGTTCTCATGACACTGGTAATTGAAAAACACCTGAGGCATTTCTACGTACTGTTCTAATTTCAGAAAATAATGTGCTCGAGTGCGCAGGTGTAGCATACAAAATAGTATTGCTGTTCGTTTTTATTTTTTTGCAAGCTATTCGTCCAGTATAACAGTGGTACCACCAACCAAATATTCTGTACCCTTTCATTCCAAGCAGAAAGCTGAAACAGTTCGGTACACGTACCATCCACACAAAGGGGGGGGGGGGGGGGGGGGCAGTCTCAGAAGCAGGGTACGGCAACTCGCTTAGAGCATACTGGTTGTCTGCAATTAAAGTACTGGAGCTTAGTCACCCTAAGGTGAAAAAACAGCTAGTAGGGTAAATACATTTCCAAGTTTTAAAGGCATGGCACTGAGCATAATAAATGTGCTTGTTTTTAATCTCCACTAAATTGGCAACAACAGATAATTAGAGATAGCGAGAATATTTTCTGAATTACAACTTGATATGTGAAACACAACTCGATCGAGTTCTTGTTTTTCCCATGCTTTTGCGAGTCGAAACGATATTGTAAGCTTGTAAGGAATTAAGGTGTGTAGACGCTAAGCGGAAACAGCGCATTGAAAAAAAAATACAGAAAAGTGAAAAGGCCGCGGTGGGGATGGGTCCTGATCAGAGAGGAAAAAAAAGTCACAGTTTCGCCGCAAGGGCGAAGCAATGAATGCGATAGCAAGAAAAGCGGCCCGTGATGGACGCGCTGCGACTACCGTGCGTCCATCACTACCCGGCAGCTACTAGACAGTTTTAATTTCACGTACGTAGGGACTTCTCATACGCAAACGTGAAAAGTACACGTACGTTACGTGCACGACATCTGAAACGCTTTTAGCTACGCACGCGACGCGCGGTGAGAGCTACCACGTAGCTCGATCTGCTGAGAATCATGAACACTGCGGTAGTTTGTTCGAGCGCCCGCGCGAGCAGACAGCGGAAGGGCAAGATTCTCGCTGCGCAAATATAAGAAGCGAGAGAGCTGGCCGACGCCTTTAAGTGCGCCCGCGCGCTCCTAGCGCCATCTCGCTGGTAATGAAGAAACGCTTATAAGCGCCTCCGTCTCGGAGGACTGCAAACGGTGACGGGTGTGTATATAAGGCTCGCCGTTAGCTGCCAGAGGTATGTACGCTTTGTGGAGTAGTGCTTAGCGCACCGCGCTGCGAATTGAGAGGTCGCTGGTTCGATTCCGCGCTTCGGAAGCATTTTTCTGATTTATTTTTCTTTGGGATATTGATGTATATATACATACTTATACATATACGCAGCATGACGGCGGCGACGGCGACGGCAAAAATCAGCCGAGACTGTCCATATAATTGCTATCGCAATAAAAAGTGGCCCCGCGCGATAGGCGCGGCCTGTTTCATGAACATCCAAAACCGAGCTTGGCTATGCCTTCGCCAGTTGGAAGCATCACGAAGGAGCAATGAAGAGATAGGTGAAACTGTTTCCGGGCGCTTCCCGAGAGCGAGAAGGGGCAGGTGGGTATCACGTTTGGTTTAGAGTCACTGGAAAAAATTCAGAGTATCGCATCTGATTTCCGCGCGCCGCCGCCGACGCGATTGGCTTACTCGCATCACGTGACCTCTCGCCGCCATATCCCTTCCAAGCACTTCGGGTGCAGGCGCGTTCAATGCAGAGCATGGCCGGACATTTAGCAGTACCACGGTCCCCAGAAGTACTTCGTCGCTTTTTTAAACGCGTCATGCAGAAAGGGGCGTAAGCAGACATTTTTTTAGGGGGGGGGGCACGGGCCCGGTGTGCTACCCCCTGGCTGCGCCACTGCATGCAGATGCCAGAAGAAAGAGAGTAGCTCACCATCAATCGAACGTTACTGGTGAGCTACTCTGGGAATCTCGTTTGCCGCGTGGGAAAAATTAATGTCAAAGAGCGCCGTTCTACGTGGCTGCATAGTTGGCCAGAACGAATTCGCCCCCATCGAATAACGCTCTTTCCTGCAGTGAACTACACTAACTTTGCTGGAAAAGATCTTATGCGACAGGATACTTCTCCTTTTCGGTTTGCTATGTTCAGCAATATTGAAAACGCTACATACTTTTCTATTTGCTCGGCTGTTTATATCTCGATCTGTTGAACAGATTACGCATGCTATACGAGTTGTAAGCGTGTCACGCACGAGAGCGAAATCGAATATTTATTAAAATAACAGCTATTTACCTTTATACGTTGAAGGCAATTGTGGCATGATCTTTGACATTGCACAAAACAGAAGCGTGGAATTCTGTTGATAAACTTGGTTTAAGGCAATGTCATCGCACGCATTTTTACATTTGTTGCAAAAAAAATGCTGCTAATGCTGCATTGCACCGAGCGTACCCTTAAAATACTGTATAGTTGGTGAGAAATGGTCACAGCAAAAAAAAAAAAAAAAGCAGATCCCACGCATTGAGGGAGTCGATTTCATGCGAGCCCTAGGTCTGTATACATACTGTGTTACAGTAGCATGCACTTTAAAAATTCCGGGATGTGCTATCTCTGATCAAAAGAACATAAAGCACCGTGCCGAGGAAGTTTTAATAAGAGTGCATTATGAGAAAAAATTGCAGCAGTGCAGAAACCGAACCCCAGCTGTTTCGGCGATGGCAACGCCAAAAAAAGAACTGTTTGTCGGAACACAGCAAAATATTTGCAAATTCATTGGGGAATATTAAGGAGACAAGAAATAGGAAATGGAACAATTAGGTAGTGATGTCAGTAATTTTTGATGGCCTATTTTCTACGTATCGTAAGATAAGATGCACCTTACCTACCGCACGCCGATTCGCCCGTGCGTTCGGCTGCTGGCGTTCCGATCGAATCAAGACGTCGCGAACTTCCAATTACCGTACACGCACAACTTCTATTACACATATCAACAGTTGAACAGCAAGCAAGGTGCGCAAGCAAGCTATGCGTCAGCGATCAGTCGAAGGACGCAATGTTGAATGTTCTCGATGTTGTTCGATAACGTTCTCGAGTGCAGTGAACCTGAACACCGACTGCAAAGCTAGCGCAAACAGTCAAGATTCACCAAATGTCGAAGTAAATGGCATCTCGCACGATGTCACTGCGCTGATGCAACTATGTTTACAGATCCGGACCTAGCGACCACGCCCGGGCGTGACACGAAAAGAGACCGATGAAGCCATGAAGAGAGTTCGCGAGCACATGGCAACATTCGCCGTACGTTTCATTAATTACACCGCTAACTGCGCAGTCGATCCATGCCTGTCGATGACTCGAAATCACTTCCAATATCCTCTTGAAGAAACACACACACATAATGCCGTTCTGCCGAGCGCAACACGGCACTGAGGCTAAAAGATCGGTCACTTTTCAACACACGCTAGCAACGCGCCGGACGGTCTGGAAGGGACATGGCCGCCGCCACCCAATGTTGCCCGCGTGCAGCCTACCTTTGCGGTACTCTGATTTTCCGGTGACTCAAGTTTGGTTCAAGGTCCCCCGTCGAGCAGCGCGGCAAGGTGCGCCGAAGGGAAGGAATGAGGACAATTTACGGTGACAAAAATCTGAGCAGGCGGTCGGTATGTAAAAAGACACACAGATGAGGAACGCGGTGGTTTTCGCTTGTGCAACACAGCACACATTCGAATCTGAGGGCAGTGTCTCATGTTAGCTTCTGGGGCCTCCGTAATAACTTTGCGAGCGATACTTTCGTCGGCTGCGAACACCACCCATAAACTACGCTGACGTAATGTATACGCACTCATTAAAGCGCTTAAAAAACAGGTGCAGCGAGCACAAGCATCACACTCCGTTAATGTTACTAGCACGCATAAGTTAAAGTAACACGTAACAAAACACTCTGAAGATACGGTTGCATGACACGGTAATCCGAGTTGGTTAGCTTTCATAAGATAGTTGAGGTAACGTCAGGCAGTGAGGCACGCACATATATACTAACGCGAGCAACCATAGCTATACCGAACAGCTCCACTTTTGAGAGATGACGCCGCGTTGAGCCACAAAATGCAGCCCGCCCACTAATTTTAACTTATTATCGTAACCATTTCTCAAACAGACAGCCGAAGCAACGAATGGCAGCAAGGAAGTTCGTTTTTCATTCGGCAGTTTCAAGTCATAACGGTCAAAGACAGTCAAATCAAGACTTTGTGAACATCTTGGGAAATGTATAATAGTGAACGTACCTGTGGTCAGCAGGGATTCTGAAGAAGTGTTCACCTTCTTTCCCCGAGGAATCGCACCATTTCGCGCAGCAATAAAAGTGCGACGTCGCTGCTCCTCGCTGCGGTGGTAAAGTTTGCGTTTCTATGCGCTTTCGTGCTTGCGCGTCGCCGGCTTGTGCGTTGTGTAGGCGTGATGGCGGCATTACCTAGCGGAGCCACGCACGGTCACGTTTACAAAACTTCTTTAAAACTTTGCCTTGTATCGGGAGTTAAACGCAGAACCACGGAGGAGAGAAACGGAGGCGAAGCGCCAGCGAATTCGAAGTAATCCTCTGCTTAGAAGACTCACAGGCAAGCGGAGCGGCAACAAAGACAGGCGAGTACAGTAAACACAAGGGGCTCACAGAGTAAACAAACGCAGCGCTGGCTTCAAACCCAGCGTCGAAAGTGTGCGCTGCGTTTGTCTTCTGTTTGTGCTTCCCGTCGTCTCTGCACTGCACTGTTCCCTTCATTAGGTTTTTTTTTAAGTTCTGGGACCGATACTTTAACCCTCAGGACACCTTTCCTCTAAGCAAAGCTTTGTAACTGTGAGATCTCGGTGGCGGCGTCGTTCGCGAGGTTAAAGGGACACTAAAGAGCAAAACGATTTTTGTCGCATTAGTAGTCTTCCAGGATACCAAAAACACCACGCTTGCTGCGAGAAGACGCTTAGTAAGCGAGAAAACGCGCAATGAAAATACAGGTGGTGACGCCACCTAGAAATTCCTACACCATTTGCCGTGACGTCACATATTTTTGACGGCGCCTGCTTGGGCCTACGTAGTTCCTAATCGTTTAAATCGAAGTACATTGTCCTCTGAGGGGGCCAGATACTTGACATAACGTGTTTGTGGAAATTTCGTCGAGCCAGTGGCGCCAAAATACGTTAAATGCTCTTCGAAATCTTTTACGTCACGAATTACACAGTTCGGCGCGAAATTTAAAACTGAAACTTTGAAATTGGTTTTCTCGTCTAATAATAAACCTATGGTGGTTAAATAAACTACACAAAAGTTCTCCGAGCACACTTTATCAATCTAAACCAATTCATGGTTTCTCTTTAGTGCCCCTTTAACCGGCGCCGGCGAGCGTGTACAGAAATGCGGAGCTCAGAGGTACGCCGGTGACATGCGCTTTTAGATGCGCTGTTTTCCAATAATTGATGCTCTCTCTATCATGGGCTTGTAGACAATCAGCCTCTTCTGATATGGCAGTCGAATCTTTCATCGAGGTGACTTGTCATTACACGTTGCCACATTTCACTCGTGCCTGAATATGAACGCTTGACATTCGTTGTTGCCTGTAGCAACAAAAGTTTTGCGTTGCTAAACACGTGGATGAAGGTCCGATTCCCGGTATGAAGAGAGGAAAGAGCTGTGAGGGAAAACTGTGCAATGATGTAGAAAAAAAAAAGAAAGAAAGAAAGAAAGAAAGAAAAGAAGAAAGGAAGAAAGAGAGAAAGAAGGAAAGAAAGAAAGAAGTACGTCAGGCACGCACTCACCAAGGTTCGATTTCCCTCATTTTCCCGATAGGGCAAGGGTTTTTTAGTTTTTTCGGTGCTACTATCGATTATCGAACCGTCACGAGACCTCTCTTGTCATTTCTGTTCTTAGATTTAGCATTTTATCTGGTTTTCTGGACTCTCACGGTTGAAAGACAACTGGTTCATCGCCTATTGTGCAGGAATAAATGCATGACAGTTCCCGAACTCTGAAACACACCGGCTGGGCCCGAACTCTACCTGCAAATATTTATAAATTTTTTTGCCCCAAACTTCGAGGTTCGACGCGACGTAAGCAGCGGTGTTTAGCATTGAGCTGTCTCTCTTTGTACTGTGCATTATTCATTTTGGTCGTTGTTCTCTTCCTGTCGGAAACGCTATTTCGCTTTGAGCGTTTCTAAGGGAACATGACGGTGCGTACAATTTCTTTCTTGACATCTGTAAGCTCCACTGCTGTAAAGTATTGCGTTCTATGGTACGACAGAATGCGCCTCCCCGCCCACTTTGTAAACTACTTCTGTGCGTATAATGCCTGCGAGCGTCAGCCAGCGCCATTCGTAGCCAAGGCGGCGTGTGTGGAACGCCCTTTCTGGGTGACGGCGTCACGTGGCATGTCATCGTCGTAGCTTAATTGGAAGAGCATCGGAGACGTAATTCGAAAGTTGTGGATTCGGATCCCACCGACGGAAAATATGCTTTTTCTTCCACTTTAATCCTTGTCAATTTATGTCATGATTACTACACCACAGTTAAAAGCAAGACGTAATGTACCCTATGCTTCTGATGGCTTAATTTTCTGTTCGGCTCGTTTGGTTGTGTTGTATGCAAATGCATTATAAAAGGAATAGCATTCATGATATGCCTGCGCGGCAGTGGTGTCAGTGAGAAAAGCGTTCTTTTATCTCTGTTTCTAGATACTGTCGTACAGAAAAAAACATGGTTGATTCCTCCGTCATAGGAATCGGAATAACACGAAAGTAAAACGTGCCCTTGAAGAAGTAACTGAATGTTTACTGTACATTGATATAAGAGAGTTTGCAAAATGTATGTTGATGTATTGCAGCTAAAGCACCGTTTAATGTGGATGCACCCACTTTGATGATTGGTGGTACATCTCAATCCCGACGACTAACATCGATGTTAAATGATTAAACAAGCCCTGTGTGGTCACTGTAGCAGTTAACGGTGAAAGCGTAATCAGAGAACGAGGTGTGATAGCCAGAAGAGCGTCGCACATTGGACGCAGAACTTGGTCGCCATCCCGCGGCATGTTAAAATGTGATTGACCACCACGGCCGGACTAGAGGGAAACGCAAAGCGCGTCGTGCCGCTCCGGTAGCCCGGCCGCGATTTTTCTCGGGGCGAACGCGGTGTTACACCTAGGTGAGGCAGGCGCGCGTCGCAGAGCTATTTTTGGTTTGGAATAGCGTGATGCTATGAGCGAGGCCGACGCTGTTACGACGCTTGGGCGGCATCTGTTGTTGCGGACGTAGCGGACGTGGGTTCGATGCCCGTTGACGGAACTTCTCTTCTTTGCCATCTCATCGTGTAATTTTTTTCGACGTCATTTCCGTGACGGAATTACGTCATTGAAGTCTGGGGGGACCCCGGCATAAAACACTGTCGTGTTAAAAAACAAAGAAAGAACCAAAGAAAGAAGAAAGAAAGAAAGAAACAAAGAACGAAAGGAAGAAAAAGAAAGAAAGAAAGAAAGAAAGAAGGAAAGAAAGAAAGAAAGAAGGAAAGAAAGAAAGAAGAAAGAAAACGAGCACGTCAGGGACGCAGGCGCCCAGCTTCGCTTGCCCCCGTTTTGATGATAGGGCAGGGGCTCCTGAATTTTTTTTTGTGCTTCAGCTTTGTTTGTAGGGGCCGATCCTGTATTTTATCCAGGACACGGGCATTTAGATATTTTTATTTAATTTATGCGCATAGCGTACTTCCGCAATGAAACATTCTTTTTAATCTGTCTGTATTAATCATTGTTTACCAGCGCCTAATCACATATATGCGCCCTCTTCGCAATGTTGAGCAATTACGACTGATATCTAAACGATGTATATGGTTTGCATACGCGGTGCGCCTTCAAGATTTCTGCATGATAGCGCTGCAGTAATAGAGAAAAAGCCCCGTACACGCCTGAATAACAACTATGTACTCTACGAATTATGACCGCTTCCGAAATATCAGTGGCAGAGCCTGAGAGCCCGCGTAACCAAATATGCGGTTAGCGTATCGTGAGGCACCGGCTTCAGAGCTCAACAGCGTAACATAAGGTAAACATCTGACGCTAACAACCCCGACTCTCGGGGGAGGCGTAATGAGCTCCGAGATATGGCAGACTCAAAGAAGCACACACAAAAAAAAAAAAAAAATTCGGCAGATCCCATGCATTGCCAGAATAGGTTTCATGCGAAGCAGGCAGCCAGTAGATGTATCCTCCGTTGGCAATCACGAGAGCACCCAGACGCAGGCGAATAGATAGATAGATAGATAGATAGATAGATAGATAGATAGATAGATAGATAGATAGATAGATAGATAGATAGATAGATAGATAGATAGATAGATAGATAGATAGATAGATAGATAGATAGATAGATAGATAGATAGATAGATAGATAGATAGATAGATAGACACGCTACAAGTGCCTCGGGTTTGCTATGAAATGCTTCGCGTTTAAAAAATACACGAATGATAATTTTTTATATAAACATAATGAGGAATAGTTCGAAGTTTCCATGGCATCGGCCATTAGGCTGAATGAGTAATGAATAACGACCCTTGCTATCTGTGATCCCCCGTACAACTGACAAGACATATTTAATGTAAGCTTATGCTATTGGATATTCACATTTTGAGCACGTGCTCATGAGCGCGGACTTTTTATTATCTATTTTATTAATAGGGCTCAGTGTTCGTTATCTCTGGAAAATGAAGTAATGACTTCAATTTCACGTAGAGTTCAATAGGCAAGGTCATTACGCTAGGCTGCAGGTGGAATTTTCAATAGAGTCGTTCAGTGATTGCCGAGCCATTGTGCAGTCGTCGGCAACGACCGCTAACGCGAAGCTGCACGATCGGCTCATGAACGAGACCTGCGGGTGCCCATAGCGCTCTCTAGAACGGACGCTGCGCGGAAACTGTAATCACTTGCTCGCCGCATAAAACATTTACAGTTGAATACAAAGGGTTTCTTCAATTCGCGCTTGTGTGCTAATGACCCTAATTTGCAGCTTCCTTTACCATCAGGACTCTCCCAACGCGATACACCTTGGCTTTGTCACAGGTGGTTTTTGTGGCATACGCAAATGGATATTCTTATCTCAGTGTAATGGCCAACAGCGGCTTGCAACTTAAGTGCATGTGAGGAGTCGAATGAGCACATTACATGTCCCTGCCCATCCTACCCGAATCAATGACGTGTTCTAGAAGCCAAACCCCATCCTCTTGAAGCAAGAACACTATCGGAAAACAAGGTACTGGGCTCATGCATGGTTCCATGCTTGGCCTGGACAACAAGATACTTGGCCCATGGTTCCATGCATGCAGCAGGACACGAAAGCCGTATTGTGCTACTTGACGACGATCGGACTTTACGAGGACTTGTGAACGACCAGCGCGAGTTCCTGTTGCGTGTGTTCGCACTAATTGTTCGTTTATTCTTTTTTCTTACTCCTGTTATTTATTCTCTAATTTGTCTATTATTCACCGTTGCATTCCCCCGCCCCCGGTGTAGAGTAGCCAAGCGAGGCAAAGTTTGGTTAACATCCCTCAGACATTAATTTTGATAGCAATTATAAGGACACTCTCGGCTAGTTTTTCCCGCCAGCGCCACCGTCGCCATCATGTCCCGACTGACGTTTCGGCCGCGGGACCGGCCTTCATCGGAGTCAAGTCACTCCGACGAAGGCCGGTCCCGCGGCCGAAACGTCAGTCCTTTACAGAAGAATTTTTCCTACGTGCTTGAATTTTTTGAACTTTTACTTCCGGATCTTTGTTAGCACTTCATTGTTTATATATATATATATATATATATATATATATATATATATATATATATATATATATATATATATATATATATATATATATATATATATATATTGTAATGACGAGAGAAATAGACACAACGCCTGTTCGCTAGGCCGGCTGTTCTATTCTCTGTCTTCGTCTTCCTCTGCTTCACCAGCCGAGCATGCACCCGTGCCTGAAGGCCGCTCTGTCCTTACACTCGGCCACACTGCGAGCATGGAGTGCTCCTAAAAGATGGCCTTTCTGTGGCGGTGGTCGTTTCCTGGAGGTCCTGGCTCCTGAACCACCATCGATAGCACTAATGCTTCTGGCGGGCGGCATTGGCTGCTGCGCGGAGGCCGGTCACGGCCGCGCTGCGACTTGCTTTGGAAGTCAGGCGATGATGGTTCTGGTGGACGCCATTGGCTATGTCGTGATGGTCGTCGCACGCTTACCATGAGGTTACGTCGTCGCTGTTCCGTGCTTCGCTCTAACGCATGCTTGTGCATGTCAGCGGACTGAGCAGGCACATACTTCTCCAAGGAAGCATGCTTGCGAGTTTGGTCATGCTGCGAGAACTGGCCTTCATGGTTTGGCGCAGTAGCTTCTGCGCGGCCGCCACCGCACTCCCCTGTTCCGTAGCTGCAAGAAACAAAGATGCTCTCTAGGTGTTCCCCACCGCGGCCATCCGACCGATGAGCGTCGGGTCCCCCGTAGGCACAGACCGCCTTGTGGTGATCCGTACGGCATTCGTGTTTTACACTGGCGGTCAGAATGAACTGCCCGTCGTCGTCAGTAGAGTCGCACGCCAGGCGGCCGGAAGGGTCGATGCTGGCTCCGTCTTCCGGCGGCGCATCGACAACCTCGGCCATGCCGCGGCTTGCAGATCCCGACAAAACAGGCAAATGCTCGATAAATGTGTCCTCGGCAGCCATGGATTTCTTGAACGAAGCCCTCGCGACACACTCAGCCGATGACTGCCGTGAAGTCAGCAGATGTGCCTGCGGCTGGTCACTGAGGATGCTCTCGCTGCTGGACATCCGTGGCTGCGGTCTTTTAACTTGGATATTTGGGGCCGAGAAAGTGTTCGGAGTGAAGCAGCGGAGGTTTACTTGACCGCCATCTATAATGAGCTGAACGTCACCAGAAAGGAGGTAGTCAGCTCCCAAAACCATGTCCGCGTGCAAGTCCTCGAGGACGGGAACGGCGGCAATGAACTTGCTCCCGGCTTCCGTTTGTATCTGCAAATCCAGCACACCGACTGGTAATGCGCTCCCGCCGAGGCCGCGCAGGGGTGCCTCGGACCAAGGCTGGAGGGCGACTGGGGCGTGGCGTCGATGCAGTGTAGTACGTGGAGCTCCCGTTTGGACAACAGCTGTAAGCTCACCGATTCCGTCCACACGGACCTGTACCGTGGGAAGCGGCTGTGTTGCGTCTTGGGTGGCACGACGTAGTGCATGTGGTGGTGCCACATTGTCGCAGTTTTCATGGCAAATCCGTCCGAAAACAGCGATGAGCCTAGCACTCCATTGAAGCCAGGAGTGCTGCTTGACGCCTTCATATTTGTGCCATACCTCGGCACCACCACGAAGGCGGTCTATAGCCACCAGCCATTTTTGGTTGTCGTGCCAGGCGTTGCGAGAGCCGACAGAATTGATGGCCTCAATCCACAGGGCAGCGTCATCCTGGAAGCCCCGGAACTCCGACACTGCCCAAACAGCTGATGAAGCGGTAGATGAGAATACGGAGTTGGTCGACACCAGGACGTCGAGCTGCTTCGACAGTTGCGTGAGCGCTTGCAACACCTCCGCGACTCTGTCGGGTGAGGCGCCTGATGAGCAGGAAATCACGTCCGCGGAGTATGCGGCGGTCGCAGTACTCACGCTGGCGAGATCCACGGCCAAGGGAGCGTGAACGGCGTCTCTTGGCGGCTCAGATGTTGGTAGAGTCTTTGCTACTCGATCCACGTCTTGGGAAGCGTGAATTGCGTCCCTAGAACAGAGCTCGTGCGCCGTGAGGTCGCGAACCAGTAGCGAGGCGTCTGTAAACTGACGTAAAGCCGCCGAGGAGGCCTGGACGCCGTCCCCAGACGGTGCTTTCAGAGCCGGCAGGTTTACAGGTAACGGGGAGGCATGGACGCCGTCCCGGAACTGCGCTTGGTGCGGCGGCAGGTAGGCAGGTTTCATGACCGAGGAAGCGCGGACGGCTTTCCTCGGAACGCCAACTTAAGACTTCGTTTTTGACGACTGCGCCATTGTAATGACGAGAGAAATAGACACAACGCCTGTTCGCTAGGCCGGCTGTTCTATTCTCTGTCTTCGTCTTCCTCTGCTTCACCAACCGAGCATGCACCCGTGCCTGAAGGCCGCTCTGTCCTTACAATATATATATATATATATATATATATATATATATATATATATATATATATATATATATATATATATATATATATATATATATAGTGTAATGAGGAAGAACGGCACAGAGCACTAGCGCGCGATCGGCTTGTGCGAGAAAGAGAAAGACGAGGAGAATAGAACAGCCGGCATCGTTCGAACGCTTCCGAAGAAGCGGACGAGTGAGCCCAAGGATCGCGCTCGGTGCACGGTGCTGGTTGAGTGGTTGAGTACCGGATAGTTTTTATTCTTTGATTAGAATCTGTGGTGTTTTTCTTCCGTATATGCAGGATCAGTTCCGTTTTCTTGATTTTGTCTAATTGAGTCCACACTGATGTCTAGGAATTCTCCTGGTCAGGATCGTTCCCTGTGGACGGCCTCTCTGCACAGTGATGATTTGCCGATTGACCTGTTTCTCCGCAGTGGTGTCAGCAGCGTTCCCGTCGCTCTGGTGCCCTTGGGTGGGCACTTCATTAAGTTAAATAACCCTAAGGCAATACAAGAACATCTTCATGCCGTGACCCCAAACTACCAGAGCATTACCGATGTGAGGCAGTTTGGTCGCGGTGGAATCGTATGCAGATCGCAAGACCAGGCATGTGTAAAGGATCTTCTAAAGTGTTCATCCTTTGCATCGATCCCGGTGAGTGCGTATATTCCACCACATCTGGCTTGCACTAAAGGCATCGTACGCGGCGTAGACGCGCAACTCAGCCCTGCGGAGACTCTAGAGAAGCTTTCTGAGGCAGGTGTGGTGGCTGTCTACCGGTGCAATCGAGTTGTAGACAATAAGAGAGTCCCCACGGAGTCAGTGATTGCGACATTTGCTGGCACATCATGTCCGTCTGAAATTAAAGCATGGCCTTTAGTATTTAGAGTAGATCAGCTAGCGTCGCGCCCACTGCAATGCCGGAACTGCTGGAGATTTGGGCATAGCGCTGGTGGATGTAAGTCAGATGTGCGCTGTCGCAGATGTGGTGAAGGCCACTCAGATCGAGAATGCACGGCTCATGATGACATGTGTTGCCTCTGTGGTGGACAACATGCTGCTGACTATACAGAGTGCCCAATTCGACAGCAAGAAATGCAGGTGCTGGAGATTGTTGACAAAAGGAGATGCTCTAGGAGGGAAGCCATGTCAATTGTCAAGGAGAGAGCGCATGGTTATGCTGGCGTTACAGCACGTCAAACGTTTTCGGAGACGACTATCGCGCAGGCAGTTGAGGTAGCAGTAGGAAAGGCTATGACTAGAGTAATGGACCAATTAGTGGTTAGCATTTCCGAATGCATTGCTCAAGTTGTCAGCAATCAAATTGCTAAGCTTGTAATCCAAACTTCGACGGGTACTCCCGAGTCCAACAAACTGCCAACTGCCAGTGAAGCGAATACAGCATGTACTGATAAGGTAAACAGTGCTGATAACATCCGTGACTCCGCAGAGCATATGTTGGCTGATGGTCAAGAACATGTGCTAGACCTAAACGTGTCCACAGATGTCGAGTTTGATGCCCGGGCTCAGAAACGCAGCCGGTCCCCATTGAACTGTTCTGCTTCTACTTCCCCTCAGTCTAAACCAAAGAAGTCACCACCCAGTAAAGTTCTAAAGGAGAGCATTTTGGAGAAAGTTGTATCCGCAACAATTCTCTCACCAAAATAGCGTCCCTGAGAGTTTTACAGTGGAATTGCCGCTCTATATTTGCTGCTATTACCGATTTACATTGTCTTTGTTCACAGTTAAATCCTGATTTAATTTTATTACAAGAATCTTGGCTTGCTCCAGATAGCAATTTTTACTTTAGGAATTATCGTTCGTTTAGATTAGACCGCCCCTCGAGAGGCGGTGGAGTAATCACAATGCTATCAAACAGAATTTGCCATAAAGCAAAACTGACGTTAAAGCTGATCTCCCCAGAATGTGAAATATTAGTTATAAACATAACTCTTCCGACTGGTCAGGCTTTTTCGATAGCAAATGCGTACTTTCCTTCAGGCGTACATGACACTCGGTCATTGGATACTATAATTGCGACTTGTGGAAGAAATATTTTATTAGCAGGGGACTTCAACGCCCATCATGTTGCATGGGGTGTAAAAACTGATGCGTGCGGCAGCCGCTTGTGGGATTGGTCTCAAGATAATCATTTTACATGCTTAAATTCAGGAAGCTTAACGTATGTGAGAGGTCGTACTTCTTCATCGTTGGATTTGACTTTTGCAAGTTCCAGCCTTAATATTTCGGCTTGGTCAGTGGTGGATTGCGCTACAAATAGCGACCACTTGCCGATTACTTTCGAAATAGTATGTCCAGTAGCCCCATCAGTTTTTAATGCACGTACGTATATAAATTACACTAAATTTAAAGATTCATTGTGTTCTTCATTGGCTTCGCTAACAGATACAAGCATTAAGTCGAAGGCTTTGAGCATATGTTCTGTTTTAAAGAGTGCTCGCGAGAAATCTGAATTTGTGGTCTCCTCAGTTAAGCAGAACTCTAATTCCCCTTGGTGGAATGATGATTGTTCGAGGGATTATAGGCGCAGAAAGGCAGCATGGAAAAAGCTGTTGTACAATCAATGCCCACAAAATTGGAAGGATTACCAGTTCTGCGCTGGTGCTTTTAAACGAACAGTTTCGAAGGCGAAAGAAGATTACGACATTCGGACATTTGATTCTCTGTCGAAATCAAACAATAAACGCGCATTATATAGATTTCTACGTAAAAAGAAACTGACTCCGCGATCCATGAATGCCGAATCTGTCGTTTTGACTCCAGAAGAAATAAAAGATGCGTTGGAAGCAATAGGTAGGGGGTTGGAGCAGCGCTTTTCTTCGCAACTATCACCACGTCCTTTGCTTACATTAGGTAATGACGACTTCACAGAGATTTCGGCGGCTGAATTATCACAGGTTTTAGCTAGCCTTCCATCAGCGGCTCCGGGCCCTGACGGAGTCACATCGGCCATGCTGAAAATGATGAATAAGGAATCACCAGAATATTTATTAGACATAATCAATTACTCAGTAAAAATGGCATGGCTCCCATCAGATTGGAAAATAGCTAAGGTAATACCATTACTTAAAGTTCCGGATAAGGGGTATGTATTGGACAACATTAGGCCCATTGCGCTAACTTCAAATTTCGTAAAATTAATCGAGAGAGTTTTAAATATTCGTATAATAAATTTCATTAATGAGAAAGAAATCTTAAATCCATCCCAAATTGGCTTTAGATCAGGATGCTCTATATGGCAGGCGCATATAGATCTCGAAAGCCGTATCCAATTAGCTAGGCGTGAAAGAAAATATGCGGCGTTAGTCACTCTGGACATCGCAAAAGCATATGATAGTGTTGAGCACATAGTTTTACTGAATCAGCTTCACAACCAGAATTTTCCAAAATATATTCAGGCATGGATTGCGGAATTTTTACGAAATAGAACATTTTATTGCTTCCAAAGCGGCATATCGTCTTCTACGTACGTGCAATCACGAGGTGTACCGCAAGGGGCAGTCATTTCCCCGGTATTATTTAATATTCTCATGAGTTCTATTCCACGACAAGAGGACGTGCACACATATGTGTATGCTGATGACATTGCATTTTTTTCATCAGCAGATGATATTCACAAGCTATTCCAAATATTGCAATCATACTTATCATCCGTAGAACGTTGGCTTGATGGTCTACATCTGTATTTAAATGTCAGCAAATGCTCTGTAATAACATTTCCATTGAAAGACTCTATTTACATGTCGCTATCTTATCATGTCGAGAATATTCCACAAGTTGAGAAAGTAAAATATCTGGGCGTGATATACGACCGATCTATGTCGTGGAAGGCTCACATTGAATACATAGCAGCAAAGGGCGTTCGGGCGGTTGGATTGTTAAGGAAGATCAGCCACAGTCGGTTAGGTATGAGAAGAAAAACGCTTTTATCCATATATTGCATGTATGTTCGCCCAGTTCTTGAATTCGGGTGCATATTATATGCTGGGGCTCCTGCTTATAAGCTTCATCCTCTTGTAGTCCTCGAAAGACAAGCCTTGAGATTATGTTTAGGTCTTCCTAAATTTGTAGCAATCAAGGTCTTGTATCTGGAAGCTAAGCTCCCCTCATTAGCTACCCGTTTTAAGTTGTTAGCAGCTCAGTCTTTTTTAAGGCTGTATGAATCCCCCGTAAGACGTTCAGCAACAGTTTTTATTGCCAGTCCTGAATTGTTTTTTGGAGTATATTGGCCGAGATTTCATACGCCTCAAATTCTGGTTATACAGAACCGTCTTGACTTTTTAAACGTTCAAATTAAGGACATGCCTTTAATCAGTAATAGCAACAACTATATTAAAATACAATTTGACGACATTTTTCCGAAAAATGCAAAACTAATATCGTCCCGCTTTTTAAACGCTATATTAAGTGATTACCTGGTACATATGCCAATAAAGACAGTCATAGCGACTGATGCTTCGCAGAGTGAAGAAAAATGTGGAATTGGGATTTTCTCCCCTGCTCTTGATTGGTCGTTTTCTCTTCGCCTTCCAGATTTTGTGCCCGTATTTGTAGCAGAATTTTTAGCGATCATTCTAGCTCTCCGTAAATTAACAGCATCAGTAAAGTCTGCAGTAATTTTGACGGATTCTCGGTCAGTATGTTCCTCCCTAACTGCAAATGAGGAATCGAACGTTCTGAGGGTTTTCAAATCATTAGTCCCACCGCATATAAATTTGATCAAGTTGGTTTGGGTTCCAGGACATAAAGGGCTAATTATGAATGAAATGGCAGATACGCTAGCAAAGACATCTTTGAATGGCCCGGTTATTCAGGTATTACCGACATCAACATTCATTATAGGTGCGAGATTAAGGAGGAAACTGTTGATAGACGAATGTTATGCACCGTCAATAACGAACACATTAGAATTGCAGCATTTGAATCATTATTGGAATAGTAAAATATGTCAAACAAGAGCAATTGAAGTCGCAATCACTAGACTACGCTGTCAGACTCCATACCTAAATTTTTATTTACACAGAGCTGGTCTGGCAGCTTCCCCTAATTGTTCTTTTTGCGGAGTACATGAGTCAACAGAACATTATCTGATTCACTGTAACAGATACTCTTCCGTGCGCAAATTGACTTTAGGTAGCGTCTTCAGACTTCTTAGATTGGAGTTAAGTGCACCAAATGTACTTTCATTCGGGGCTTTGTCCCTTGGATACAGCGACGGGAAGATTGCCGATGCCCTGCAGGAGTTTATTAAAGGTTCACAGAGATTTAGGCTATAGAATCAATCTTTCCTCTTGTTCTACTTTTCAAAATTTCTTTACTCTTTTTTATTCAAATTCTCCGCTTCATTGGTTATATGATTTTCTATTTCTATTCTTAATTTTTTTTTTCATTTTACTTCTTTCCTCTTAAATAGAAAAAATCTACGCTTTACTTTAACAATTAGATTTTAAAAACTATCCGGTTCTTGGCCAATCCCCCAGCGTGGGTGTGTGCCAAATTATAGGAACTACACTACACTACACTACACTACACTACACTACTATTGAACAGGCGTTGTGTCTATGTCTCTTGTTTCTCGGCATTACAATGGCGCAGTCGTCGAAAACGAAGCCTTAAGGCCCACACCGCCTGTGCTCGTGCGTCATCGGTGTTCCAGAGCCGCCATACAAGGAAAGCCGTCCACGCTTCCTCGGCCATGGAACCGGCCTACCTGCCGCCGCACCAAGCGCTGTTCCGGGACGGCGTCCATGCCTCCTCGGTGCCTGTCAACCTGCCGGCGCTGATAGCACCATCTGGGGACGGCGTTCAGGCCTCCTCGGCGGCTTTACTTCAGTTTACAGACGCCGCGCTACCGGTTCGCGACCTCACGGCACCCGGGAACTTTTCTGAGAACGCAGCTCACGCTTCCAAAGGTGTTGATCGAGTAGCAAAGAGTCTACCAATAGCTGAGCCGCCAAGAGACGCCGTCCACGCTCCCTTGGCCGTGGATCTCGCCGGCGTGAGTACTGCGACCGCCGCATACTCCGCGGACGTGATTTCCTGCTCATCGGGCGCCTCACCCGACAGAGTCGCGGAGGTCTGGCATGCCTTCACGCAACTGTCTAAGCAGCTCGATGTCCTGGCGTCGACCAACTCCGTGTTCGCATCTACCGCTTCATCATCGGCTGTTTGGGCAGTGCCGGAGTTCCGAGGCTTCCAGGACGACGCTGCCCTGTGGATTGAGGCCATCAATTCTTTCGGCTCTCGCTATGCCTGGCACGACAACCAAAAATGGTTGGTGGCTATAGACCGCCTTCGCGGTGGTGCCGAGGCATGGCACAAGTACGAAGGTGTCAAGCAACGTTCCTGGACCGAATGGAGTGGCAGGCTCATTGCTGTTTTCGGCCGGATCGACGTTACACCACCAGCTCCACGATATCAAGCCACACACCACCAAACGCGGCCACTTCTAACCGTGCAGGTCCACGTTCTCGGAATCGGCGAGCTTACGGCTCTTGTGCAAACTGGCGCTCCACGCACGGCGCTGCACCGACGCCATGCCCCAGCGAACCTCGAACCATGGCCTGAGGCACCCCTGCGTGGCCTCGGTGGTTGCGCATTTCCTGTCGGGGCGCTAGACCTGCACCTCCAAACCGAAGCCGGGAGCAAGTTCCTTGCCGGCGTTCCCGTCTTCGAGGACCTGCCCGGTGATATGATCCTAGGGGCCGACTACCTCCTCTCTGGCGAAGTTCGCCTCACCGTAGATTCTTCTGGAGTCAACCTCAGCCGCTTGACTCCAAGTACCGCATCATCCCAATGCTCCCAAGTCGACCGACCACAACCCGAAGTGTCTGCTGATAACAAAAGCACCTTCTGTGACCAGGCGGACAAACATCTGCTGGCATCACAGCCGTCACTGGCCGAGGGTGCGAATGCTTCGCTCAAAGAAGCCAATACGGAGGCCATCGATGCGACCGGAGCAGACGTAGCCGGCATCGGCCATTCCGGAAGCCTTCCACTCCAGGTCGACGGAGCCAGTATCGACCATTCCGGCAGCCCCACGTGCGAGTCTGGTGACGACGGCAAGTGCTCTATTCTGACACCTGGTATACCACCTGAGCGCCGTGCGGACCAAGACGAAGTGGCTCTCGCCGTCATGGGATCCGTCACTGACCGGTTGGCCGGCGACCAGCTCGACCAAAGTAGCGAGATGCTTTCGGAAACCTTCAGGAGTTCCGACGTGGAACGAAGATACGGTGGCGTTCGCGTGCACGGGCGCGGTACGGAGGCACCAGAAACCACCGTTTGCCCTTGTTACCGCAGACTTAAAGATTGCAGAAACAGCAACGCAGACGCTGCTACGCCGAACCATGACCACGCTCCACAGCTTGTCCAAGCTTGTACGCATTCTTCGCTGTGCAAGTATTTGCCTGCCCAGCGCGCAAACGGGGCTGGAGACCAGCGCCCCAAACTGCTGCAAGAAAATTGTCAGCTGAGCGTGCCGCGACCACTACGGCACAGCCAATTCCGCCCTCCTGAGTTGTCTTTGAAAGAACGTCCTGACACGCTGCAGCGTTGGAAAGACCGACCACTGAGGTGCAGCCAATGCAGACCATCAGACATTAGTGCTGCAGATGCCGGTGAAGTGTCCAGGACGGCTACAGACAAGACAATGTTGACAGGATGCCATACTTGCAGCGTGGCCGAGTGTAATGAGGAAGAACGGCACAGAGCACTAGCGCGCGATCGGCTTGTGCGAGAAAGAGAAAGACGAGGAGAATAGAACAGCCGGCCTATTGAACAGGCGTTGTGTCTATGTCTCTTGTTTCTCGGCATTACAATATATATATATTGTCAAGACGTTTATTAGCGGGCACTCGGCGACGACGACAGTCAAAGCGGGGCCGACTCTCTGCACGAGGGGGCGTGCTCTCAGAGAGGAGGCGACCCACTAGAAGGCGCTCGAGAGGACGACCCATTACCGACTACGAACGCTTCGCTACAATCACCCCGGGTACGAAAAGGGAGCCGCCTGGCGACCTAGCAGCTTGTCAGTATGAGCGGGTCATGATAGGGCTTCAGACGCTCCACATTGACAATGTCGCGCCCTCGACGGCGCATGTCCGAAGAAGGTTCGACGGGTTCGATCAGGTAGTTGACCGGGGATGTGCGTTCCACGACACGGTAGGGGCCTTCGTATTTGGGCAGTAGTTTTGAAGAGAGGCCAGTTGCAGTGGTCGGGACCGAGAGCCACACGAGCGCTCCAGGGAGGAACGTGGACTCAGAAGTGGTGGTTCCACCGCGAATGCTCTTCTGCCGCTCTTGTTCGTGCGTTGTAAAGGTCTTCGCAAGCTCGCGACATTCTTCAGCAAGCCTGGCTGTGTCCGAAATAGGCGCACATTCAGATTGATCTGGCTTGTAGGGAAGGATGGTGTCGATTGTGTGCGACGGGTGCCTGCCGTACAATAAGAAAAATGGTGAGAAACCAGTAGTGCTCTGAGAGGCGGTATTGTAGGCGTACGTGACGAAGGGCAGAATGGCATCCCAATTTGTGTGGTCGGCGGCGACGTACATCGAGAGCATGTCGCCGAGCGTGCGGTTAAAGCGTTCGGTGAGGCCATTCGTCTGCGGGTGGTAAGCAGTAGTTTTGCGGTGAACAACGTTGCACTCTTTGAGAATGGCTTCCACGACTTCCGACAAGAAGACACGGCCTCGATCGCTGAGAAGCTCTTGGGGTGGTCCGTGACGCAGTATGAATCGGTGAAGTAGGAAGGATGCAACATCGCGCGCTGTAGCCGCTGGGAGGGCGGCGGTTTCGGCGTATCGCGTTAGATGGTCAACAGCGACGATGGCCCAGCGGTTACCAGCCGAAGTCAGAGGGAGTGGTCCATACAAATCGATGCCTACGCGCCCAAACGGACGGTTAGGGCAAGGTAATGGTTGTAGACCTGCTGGCGACACGTGCGTTGCAGGTTTTCGGCGTTGGCAATCGAGGCAGGAGCGAACGAACTTCTGCACGTAGCGGTACATCCCTCGCCAGAAGTATCGTTGTCGAATGCGGTGGTAAGTTTTGGATACCCCAGAGTGCGCGCATTGCGGGTCAGAGTGGAAGGCCTCGCATATTTCAGAACGCAGACTGCGGGGTATCACTAGTAGCCACTGGCGGCCGTCGGCGTCGTAATTGCGTCGGTGCAGTAGGTCGTCGCGAATGGCGAAATGGTGGGCTTGACGACGCAACGCGCGAGTGGATGGTGTTGCGGACGGATCAGTGAGCAAGTCGATCAGCGAGGTGATCCATTTATCCTTGCGCTGTTCGGTAGCGATGGTGCGAACGTCGATTGAAGCAACAGCTATGTGAGATAGTGAGCAGGGGGCACCGTCGTCAGGCAAGGGAGAGCGCGAGAGGGCGTCGGCGTCAGCATGCTGGCGTCCGTTGCGGTACAGCACGCGGATGTCGTAGTCTTGCAGGCGAAGTGCCCAGCGGGCGAGACGGCCTGAGGGATCCTTCAGGGACGACAGCCAGCACAGTGCATGATGGTCGGTGACGACATCAAATGGGCGACCATACAAATAAGGTCGGAACTTTGTAAGGGCCCATATGATCGCCAGGCACTCTTTTTCTGTGACCGTGTAATTGGTCTCGGCTCTGGTAAGCGTACGGCTTGCGTATGCCACGACATACTCGGGGAACCCTGGTTTGCGCTGCGCAAGGACAGCGCCGAGGCCTACACCGCTGGCATCCGTGTGTACCTCCGTTGGGGCCGTAGGATCGTAGTGGCGTAGTATGGGAGGAGACGTCAACAGACGACGGAGCTTTGCGAACGCGTCGTCACACTCGGACGACCACGAACTTAGGGGTCCGTTACCTCCAAGGAGCTTCGTCAGCGGCGATATGATAGTCGCGAAGTTTCGGATAAAGCGCCGAAAGTAGGAGCATAATCCTACAAAACTGCGCAGTTCCTTCACGGACGTAGGTTTGGGGAACTCTGTCACGGCCCGAAGCTTGGCTGGATCAGGGAGAATTCCGTCCTTGGACACGACGTATCCTAGTATCGTGAGCTGCCGTGCTGCAAATCGGCACTTCTTTAGATTCAGTTGTAGCCCGGCCTCGCTCAAACGCGTCAAAACATGCCGCAGGCGTAGAAGATGCGTGGAGAAGTCCGGAGCAAAAACGACGACGTCGTCGAGGTAGCACAGACACGTGTGCCATTTCAAGTTGCGCAGAACGGTATCCATCATGCGCTCAAAGGTCGCGGGCGCATTGCACAGCCCAAACGGCATGACGTTAAATTCGTACAAGCCGTCGGGTGTGACAAACGCTGTCTTCGGTCGAGCGTCATCAGCCATGGGGACTTGCCAGTACCCTGAGCGCAAATCGAGCGATGAAAAAAATTCTGCACCTTGCAGGCTGTCGATGGCGTCGTCTATTCGAGGTAGGGGATAAACGTCCTTACGGGTGATCTTATTGAGTCGTCGGTAGTCCACACAGAACCGCACAGAGCCGTCCTTCTTCGCAACGAGAACGACAGGAGAAGCCCACGGGCTGTTGGAGGGTCGAATAACATCGCGGCGAAGCATGTCTTCGACTTGCTCGTTAATTACACGACGCTCTGCTGGCGATACGCGATAGGGACGTTGCCGCAGTGGTGGTTGGGTGCCAGTGTCGATGTGATGCGTGACAGCAGACGTGCGGCCGAGAGAAGTTTGCGCGACATCGAACGAAGAACGAAATTCTTCCAACAGGCATAGAAGCTGGGAACGCTCGACCGATGTAAGGTGGTCAGCAATCGAGGAACCAAATACATCAGCGGGTGACGAATCAGTTGTCGAAACAGCGCTGAGCGGACGGGAGCTGGCGCAGTGCGTGTCACCCGGTGCGTCCATAACTTGTGCGTCTTCGAGGGCTTCCGCTCTACCGAGACATTCCCCACGCACCAACGTAACAATGTACGGGGATGGGTTCGTAACAAAAATATCGGTGTCGCCCTGAGTGACTTGCACGGTCGCAAATGGCACCAGCAAGCCTTTCCTATTGAAAACGCGGTCCGAGGGAGAAAGGAGTGCAACGGTGTCAGCGAGACCGGTGCAATACACTGACACAACCGTTGACGAGTTTGCAGGAAGTGTGGTGTCGTCTTTGACGAGTACCTTGGTCGCAGCCGGTAGGCTGTCCGCCGGCGTCAAATCTGGGAATGGTGAGAGCTCTATTTCGGCTGGTGCGCACCGAATTACGGCGTCGTGCCGTGCGAGAAAATCCCATCCCAGGATGACGTCGTGGGAGCATGAACAAATTATGATGAATTCGACGGCGTACAGAGCGTCCTGAATCATGACACGGGCTGTGCACACCGCTGTCGGGTGAATACTTTGGGCGCTGGCTGTACGGAGGGAGAGCCCGGAAAGTTGCGTCGTCACTTTTCGTAGTAGTCGGCTAAATTTAGCGTCCATAACGGATACGGCAGCTCCAGTGTCTACAAGGGCCGATGTGCGCACACCATCTACAAACACGTCTACTACGTTTGATGGGCTTTGCTGAGGGCTTTGGCAGTTCGATAGCGTCGCAGCCCTTGCCTCTTGGACTGCGACGACTAGTTTTCCTGGTCTCGTGCGACCGGACGAGGCCGCATCGGCGACAGTGATCGGCGTCGTGGGGACGGTGAACGGCGGGTAGACGAAGTTGGGCGTGACGTCGTTGACATAGGCGGCGGGTCGTAATACGGGCGGCTGGACTGGTTGGTGACGGTTGATCCGACTCGAGGCGGCTGCATGCGGTTGCAATAGCGGGCGACGTGACCGGCGCAACCGCACGCAAAGCAGATTGGGCGGTTGTCGGCAGTGCGCCATCGGCTGGCCGGGCTAGGTCCCATCCATGTCGCAGGACGCGAGGGACGGGGCGGCGGCTGATATGACTGCATGGTGGTCTGCAGTCGGGGCGTATGGATGACGTCGGCGTACGCAGCCGGCACACTCGCTTCGAAGGCCTGAGGCCTGGCGACGGCTCCGGCGTAAGTTACCGGGGGCACCACAGGGAGCGCTGGGGGCGGCCTGGCTACAACTTGCGCGTAACTGAGAGGCGCAGGCGCCGGAGGGGGCTGGTGGTATTCCGGCATGACCTCCGCGATTTCCTGCTCGATTGCCCGGCGTAGGGGAGGCAGCAGTGTGGTCGACGGCTGTTCAACGTGCTGCGGGTGAGCGAAGGCCAGTAGAGAAAACTGGCGGGCAATTTCCTCGCGCACGAAGGACTTGATCTCAGCGAGTAAGACGGAGTGGTCCGACGTGGCCGACAAGCCAGCGAGATCGGCGTCGCGTGATGGAGGTCGACGCGTCATCAGCCGCTGCCGGCGCAGCTCCTCGTAGCTTTGGCACAGTGTGATGACCTCTGCCACAGTGCGAGGGTTTTTGGCGAGCAGCATGGTGAAGGCATCGTCGTCGATGCCTTTCATAACGTTCCGGATCTTGTCGGACTCAGACATTGTCGCATTGGCTTTCTTGCACAAGTCGAGCACGTCTTCAATGTAGCTCGTGAAAGACTCGCCGGCCTGCTGGGCTCGTTCACGTAAACGCTGTTCGGCTTGCAGCTTGCGAACGGCAGGGCGGCCAAACACGTCGATGATGGCGGTCTTGAAAGCCGACCACGTAGCGAAATCAGATGCGTGGTTATTGTACCATAGGCCGGCAACACCCGCGAGGTAGAAAACGAGGTTGCTCAGTTTGCCTGCCTCGTCCCATTTATTGGGGACGCTCACACGCTCGTAGATCACGAGCCAGTCCTCGACGTCGGTGCCATCCGCGCCGGTGAAGACAGGAGGGTCGCGGATGCGGGGGACACCTGGACATGGCGTCGGTGCAAGAGGAGGCGTTTGCTGGGTGGCGTCTTGAGTCATGGTAGCAGGCACGGTACGGGATCGAAGCTCCAAGGGCATCGAATGGGGACCGTAGTTGTTGAAAGGGCACAGCACTCTCCACCAAATTGTCAAGACGTTTATTAGCGGGCACTCGGCGACGACGACAGTCAAAGCGGGGCCGACTCTCTGCACGAGGGGGCGTGCTCTCAGAGAGGAGGCGACCCACTAGAAGGCGCTCGAGAGGACGACCCATTACCGACTACGAACGCTTCGCTACAATATATATATATTATAAAGACGTTTATTAGCGGGCACTCGGCGACGATAAACGACTGCGACAGTCAAGGCGGGGTGCCGACTCTGAGCGCGAGGAGCGTGCTGTCCCAGAAGAGCGGAAGAGGACGACCCACTAGTAAGCGCTCGAGAGGGCGACCCATTACAGGCTTCCAACGCTTCGCTACAATTACCCCGGGTACGAAAAGGGAGCCGCCTGGCGACCTAACTGCTTGTCACTATGAGCGGGTCATGGTAGGGTTTCAGGCGCTCCACGTTGACAATGTCGCGCCCTCGACGGCGCATGTCCGAAGATGGTTCAAGGGGTTCGATCACGTAGTTGACCGGGGACGTGCGTTCGACGACACGGTAGGGGCCGTCGTATTTCGGCAGTAGTTTTGAAGAGAGGCCAGGTGCAGTGGTAGGGACCGAGAGCCATACGAGTGCTCCAGGGAGGAACGTGGGCGCAGAAGTGGTGGTGTCACCGCGAATGCTCTTCTGCCGCTCTTGGCCATTCGTAGTAAATGTCTTGGCAAGCTCCCGACACTCCTCAGCGAGTCTTGCTGTGGCAGAAATAGGCGCACACTCAGACGGGTCCGGCTTGTAGGGAAGGATTGTGTCGATCGTGTGCGACGGGTGCCTGCCGTACAATAAGAAAAAGGGCGAGAAACCAGTAGTGCTCTGCGGGGCGGTATTATAGGCGTAGGTGACAAAAGGCAGAATGGCATCCCAATTTGTGTGATCGGCGGCGACGTACATCGAGAGCATGTCGCCGAGCGTGCGGTTTAAAGCGTTCGGTGAGGCCATTCGTCTGCGGGTGGTAAGCAGTAGTTTTCCGGTGAACGACGTTGCACTCTTTGAGAATGGCTTCGACGACTTCGGACAAGAAGACACGACCTCGATCGCTGAGCAGCTCCTGGGGTGGACCGTGGCGCAGCATGAATCGGTGCAGCAGGAAGGAGGCAACATCGCGCGCTGTAGCCGCTGGGAGGGCGGCAGTTTCGGCGTATCGCGTAAGATGGTCAACAGCGACGATGGCCCAGCGGTTACCAGCCGACGTTAGAGGAAGTGGTCCATACAAATCGATGCCAACGCGCCCAAACGGCCGGTCAGGGCAAGGTAGAGGTTGCAGACCTGCCGGCGACAGGTGCGTTGAAGTTTTGCGGCGCTGACAATCGATGCAGGAGCGAACGAACTTCTGCACGTAGCGGTACATCCCTCGCCAAAAGTACCGTTGGCGAATGCGGTGGTGGGTTTTCGATACCCCAGAGTGTGCACACTGCGGGTCAGTGTGGAACGACTCGCATATGTCAGAACGCAGACTGCGGGGTATTACGAGTAGCCACTGGCGGCCGTCGCCGTAAATGCGTCGGTGGAGGAGGTCGTCGCGAACGGCGAAATGGTGCGCTTGACGACGCAATGCGCGAGTGGATGGTGTCGCCGATGGATCACTCAGCAAGGCTATCAGTGAGGCAATCCAGTGATCCTTGCGCTGTTCAGTGGCGATGGTTTGAATGTCGATAGACGAAACGGCATTGTGAGACACTGAGCTGGAAGTATTGTCGTCAGGCAAGGGGGAGCGCGAGAGTGCGTCGGCGTCAGCATGCTGGCGTCCGTTGCGGTACAGCACGCGGATATCGTAGTCCTGTAGGCGAAGTGCCCAGCGGGCGAGGCGGCCTGAGGGATCCTTCAATGACGACAACCAGCATAGTGCATGATGGTCGGTGATGACATCAAATGGGCGACCATACAAATAAGGTCGGAATTTCGTAAGGGCCCAGATGATCGCCAGGCATTCCTTTTCGGTGACGGTGTAATTGGTCTCGGCTTTAGTAAGCGTACGACTTGCATATGCCACGACATATTCAGGGAACCCTGGTTTGCGCTGCGCAAGGACAGCGCCAAGGCCAACACCGCTAGCGTCTGTGTGTACCTCTGTAGGGGCCGCAGGGTCGTAGTGGCGTAGTATGGGAGGCGACGTCAACAAACGACGGAGCTTTGCGAAAGCGTCGTCGCACTCCGACGACCACGAATGGAGGGGCCCGTTACTTCCGAGAAGCTTCGTCAGTGGCGATATGATAGTCGCGAAATTTCGAATGAAGCGCCGAAAGTAGGAACACAGTCCTACGAAACTGCGCAGTTCTTTGACGGACGTAGGTTTGGGGAACTCAGTCACGGCCCGAAGCTTGGCGGGATCAGGAAGAATTCCGTCCTTGGACACGACGTAGCCGAGGATTGTCAGCTGCCGTGCTGCAAACCGGCACTTCTTTAGATTCAGTTGCAGACCGGCGTCGCTCAAACGCGTCAAAACATGCCGTAGGCGTTGAAGATGCGTGGAGAAGTCCGGAGCAAACACGACGACGTCGTCGAGGTAGCACAAGCACGTGTGCCATTTCAGGTTACGCAGAACGGTATCCATCATGCGCTCAAAGGTGGCGGGCGCATTACACAGCCCAAACGGCATGACGTTAAATTCGTACAGGCCGTCGGGCGTGACAAAGGCGGTCTTCGGTCGAGCGTCATCAGCCATAGGTACTTGCCAGTACCCTGAGCGCAAATCGAGAGATGAAAAGAATTCGGCGCCTTGCAAGCTGTCAATCGCGTCGTCTATTCGCGGCAGTGGATACACGTCCTTACGAGTGATCTTGTTGAGTCGTCTGTAGTCCACACAGAACCGCACAGAACCGTCCTTCTTCGCAACAAGAACGACAGGAGACGCCCAGGGGCTGTTAGAGGGTCGAATGACATCACGTCGAAGCATGTCGTCGACTTGCTCGGTGATTACACGGCGTTCGGCGGGAGATACGCGATATGGACGTTGCCGCAGTGGCAGGTGGTCGCCAGTGTCGATGCCATGCGTAACGGCCGACGTGCGGCCGAGAGAAGTTTGAGCGACATCGAAAGAAGGGCGAAATTCTCCAACAGGTCCAAAAGCTGGGAACGCTGGACCTGCGTAAGGTTGTCAGCTATGGAGGAACCAAATACGTCAGCGTGTGATGAACCAGACGTCGAAACAGCACTGAGCGTGCTCGAACTTCGGCCGTGCGAATCATCGGGCTCGTCCATAACTTGTGCGTCTTCGAGGGGTTCTACGCTGCCCAGACATTCCCCTCGCACCAACGTAACACTGTACGGGGAGGGGTTGATTACATGAATAGAGGTGCTGCCCTGGGTGACTTGAACGGTCGCGAAAGGCACCAGCAAGCCTTTCCTCGTGCAAACACGGTCATATGGCGAGAGGAGTGCAACGGTGTCGGATAGGCTGGCGCAGTAGACTGACACCGCCGTTGACGAGTTTGCAGGCACTTTTATGTCGTCTTTGATGAGTATCTTGCTCGCAGCCGATGGACTGTCTGCCGGCGTCAAATTAGAGAATGGTGAGAGCTCTATTTCGGCGGGTGCGCAATGAATTACGGCGTCGTGACGGGAGAGAAAATCCCATCCGAGGATGACGTCGTGAGAGCATGCAGGAATGATGATCAATTCGACGGCGTACATAGCGTCCTTAATCATGACGCGGGCTGTGCATACCGCTGTAGGGTGAATGCTTTGGGCGCTGGCTGTACGGAGGGAGAGCCCGGAAAGTGGCGTCGTCACTTTTCGCAGTATTCGGCTGAGCTTTGCGTCCATAACGGATACGGCGGCTCCAGTGTCGATAAGGGCAGATGCACGAACACCGTCCACAAACACGTCTATCACGTTCGATGGGCTTCGCTGAGGGCTTTCGCAGTTCGACAGCATCGCAGCCCTTGCCTCGTGAACTGCGACGACTAGTTTTCCTGGTCTCGTGGGACCAGACGTGGCCGCATCGGTGACAGCGAGCGGCGTCGTGGTGACGGGGAACGGCGGGTAGATGGAGCGGGGCGAGACGTCGGCGACAGTGGCGTAGGTGGGTCGTAATATGGGCGGTTCGCCGGGCTGGTGGCAGGCGACGCGACTCTAGGCGGCTGCACGCGATTGCAATACCGCGCCACGTGGCCGGCGTAACCGCATGCGAAGCATATGGGGCGGTTGTCAGGTGTGCGCCATCGGTTCGCTGGGCAGGGCCCGCCCATGGTGCAGGACGGGATTGACGGGGCGGCAACTGATAGGACTGGACAGTGGGCTGCAGTCGTGGCCTGTGCGTGACGTCGGCGCAGGTTACCGGCACATCCGCTTCGAAAGAATGAGGTCGAGCGGAGGCTTCGGCGTAAATGTGTGGGGCAGCCGTAGGGATTGCTGGGGGCGTTCTTGCGACCACTTGGGCGTAACTCAAGGGTGCAGGAGCCGTATGGTGCTGGTGGTACTCGGGCATGACCTCTGCGATTTCTTGCTCAATTGCTCGACGGAGCGGAGGCAGAAGGGTGGTCGACGGCTGTTGGACATACTGCGGGCGAGCAAAGTCCAGCAGAGAGAATTGGCGCGCGATTTCCTCGCGCACGAATGTCTTCATCTCTGCGAGCAACGCGGAGTGGTCGGATATGGTCGACAAGCCAGCGAGCTCGGCGTCGCGTGATGGAGAGCGACGGGTCATCGATCGCTGCCGGCGCAGCTCCTCATAGCTTTGGCAGAGCGTTATGACCTCAGCCACTGTGCTGGGGTTCTTGGCGAGCAGCATGGTGAAGGCGTCGTCGTCGATGCCTTTCATGATGTGCCGGATCTTGTCTGATTCGGACATGGTGGCGTCGGCTTTCTTACAGAAATCGAGGACGTCTTCAATGTAACTGGTGAATGATTCACCGGCCTGCTGAGCGCGTTCACGTAAGCGCTGTTCGGCCTGCAGCTTACGAACGGCAGGGCGGCCAAACACATTGATAATGGCGGTCTTGAAGTCGGACCACGTTGTAAAATCTGATGCGTGGTTGTTGTACCACAAGCCCGCCACACCCGCGACGTAGAAAACGAGGTTAGTCAGCTTTCCTGCCTCGTCCCATTTATTGGGGACACTCACGCGCTCGTAAATCGCGAGCCAGTCCTCCACGTCGGTGCCATCTGCGCCAGTGAAGACCGGAGGGTCGCGGATACGAGGAACACCTGGGCAGCAGGTCGGTGTAGGCGGGGCCGTTTGCTGGGAGGCGTCTTGAGGCATCGTAGGCGGCAGGGTACGGGATCGAAGAGCCAGGGGCATCGAATGAGGGCCGAAGTTGTTGTGAAAGCCCAGCACCTCCACCAAATTATAAAGACGTTTATTAGCGGGCACTCGGCGACGATAAACGACTGCGACAGTCAAGGCGGGGTGCCGACTCTGAGCGCGAGGAGCGTGCTGTCCCAGAAGAGCGGAAGAGGACGACCCACTAGTAAGCGCTCGAGAGGGCGACCCATTACAGGCTTCCAACGCTTCGCTACAATATATATATATATAAAGGAAAGAAGATGACTCTTAAGGGCTAGTTTTCTTTGTCAGACACAATATTAATGAGAAATAACAGACAACGCCAAGGAAAGTATAGGGGGTGTTATCTGTAGTATTTAGAATATAAATGTGAAGAAAGTAAAGTGGACGAAAAGATAACTTGCCGCCGGCAGGGACCGAACCTGCGACCTCGAATAACGCGTCCGATGCTCTACCACTGAGCTACGGCGGCGGTCATCCTGCCGTCCACTTTATGGGGTATATATGTGCATTTAAACCTTGGAGTGTTAGTCAGCGCCATTCGCAGCCATGGCGGCGAGTGTGGAGCACTCTTTTTCTGCCTTTCTGGCGTCACGTAGCACGTGATCTTTTTACGAGCTGGCAGCTGACCAATAATCCCTCGCATACTACCTGAAGGCATCACGTCTGCCAAAACCAGACCCTTGCTATGAATGAAGGAAAGAAGATGACTCTTAAGGGCTCGTTTTCTTTGTGAGACACAATATTAATGAGAACTAACAGACAATAACGCCAAGGAAAGTATAGGGGGTGTTATCTGGGAGGATGACCACCGCCGTAGCTCAGTGGTAGAGCATAGGATGGGTTATTCGAAGGTCGCAGGTTCGGTCCCTGCCGGCGGCAAGTTATCTTTTCGTCCACTTTACTTTCTTCACATTTATATTCTAAATACTACTGATAACACCACCTATACTTGTTAGTTCTCATATATATATATATATATATATATTGTTAAGCTGTTTATTGGACGGCACTCGGCGACAATGCACTATGGCGACAGTCAAGGCAAAAGCACGGGCTCCGAGAGCGCGAGCGGCGTTTTCAAGAGGACGACCCACTAGGAGCCGCTGGAGAGCGCAACCGTTAAGCAGCACCAATTGCTTCGCCACAATTACCCCGGGTACGAAAAGGGAGCCGTCCGGCGACCTAACAGCTCGTTACTATGAGTGGGTCATAGTAGGCCTTAAGGCGCTCCACGTTGACTATGTCGCGCCCTCGACGGCGCATGTCCGAAGCTGGTTCGATGGGTTCGATCAGGTAGTTGACCGGGGATGTGCGCTCGACGACCCGGTAGGGGCCTTCGTATTTCGGCAGTAGTTTTGAGGAGAGGCCGGTTGCAGCACCGAGGCCTACACCGCTGGCGTCCGTGTGTACCTCCGTTGGGGCCGTAGGGTCGTAGTGGCGTAGTATGGGAGGACACGTCAACAAACGACGGAGCTTTGCGAACGCGTCGTCGCATTCGGACGACCACGAATGTAGGGGTCCGTTACTTCCAAGGAGCTTCGTCAGCGGCGATATGATGGTGGCAAAGTTGCGTATGAAACGTCGAAAATAGGAGCACAGTCCTACGAAACTGCGCAGTTCTTTGACGGACGTTGGTTTGGGAAATTCGGCCACGGCCCGAAGCTTGGCCGGATCGGGAAGGATGCCGTCCTTGGACACGACGTAGCCCAGGATTGTCAGCTGCCGTGCTGCAAATCGGCACTTCTTCAGGTTCAGTTGGAGGCCGGCGTTGGTCAACCGCGTCAAAACATGCCGCAGACGTTGAAGATGCGTGGAGAAGTCCGGAGCGAAAACGACGACGTCGTCCAGGTAACACAAGCACGTGTGCCATTTCAAGTTGCGCAGAACGGTGTCCATCATGCGCTCGAAAGTCGCGGGCGCATTGCACAGACCAAACGGCATGACGTTGAACTCGTACAAGCCGTCGGGCGTGACAAAGGCTGTCTTCGGTCGAGCGTCATCAGCCATGGGTACTTGCCAGTACCCCGAGCGCAAATCGAGAGATGAAAAGTATTCTGCTCCTTGGAGGCTGTCAATCGCGTCGTCGATTCGCGGCAGTGGATAAACATCCTTCCGAGTGATCTTGTTGAGCCTTCGGTAGTCTACACAGAAGCGCACAGAACCGTCCTTCTTGGCAACGAGAACAACAGGAGACGCCCACGGGCTGTCCGAGGGTCGAATAACGTCGCGTCGAAGCATATCGTCCACTTGCTCATTAATTACCCGACGTTCTGTGGGAGACACGCGATATGGACGTTGCCGCAGTGGTGGTTGGGCGCCAGTGTCGATGCGATGCGTAACAGCGGACGTGCGGCCGAGAGAAGTTTGCCCGACATCGAAAGAAGAACGAAATTCTTCCAACAGGCACAGAAGCTGGGAACGCTGGACCGACGTAAGGTTGTCAGCAATGGAGGGACCAAATACATCCGCGGGTGAGGAATCAGACGTGGAAACGGCACTGATGGTACGGGAACTGGTGCAGTGCGAGTCATCGGGTGCGTCCAGAACTTGTGCGTCTTCGAGGGGCTCCACTCTGCCGAGACATTCCCCTCGCACCAACGTAACAATGTGCGGGGATGGGTTGGTAACAAAAATAGCGGTGCTACCCTGAGTGACTTGCACGGTCGCGAAAGGTACCAGCAACCCTTTCATAGTGCAAACGCGGTCAGATGGTGAAAGGAGTGCAATTGTGTCGCAGAGACCGGCGCAGTAAACTGGCACAGCCGTCGACGAGTTCGGAGGAACTTTGGTATCGTCTTTGACGAGGGTCTTGGTCAATGCCGATGGACTGTCTGCCGGCGTCAAATGTGAGAACGGTGAGAGTTCGAGGGCGGCTGGTGCGCAGTGAATTATGGCGTCGTGGCGGGAGAGAAAATCCCATCCTAGGATGATGTCGTGGGAGCATGCAGCAATTATGATGAACTCGACGTCGTACAGAACGTCCTGAATGTCGACGCGAGAAGTGCATACTGCTGTAGGCCTAATACTCTGGGAGCTGGCGGTACGGAGGGACATCCCAGAAAGTGGCGTCGTCACTTTTCGAAGTAAGCGGCTAAGTTTTGCGTCCATAACGGATACGGCGGCTTTGAAATCAGACCAAGTAGCAAAATCGGACGCGTGGTTGTTGTACCACAAACTTGCTACTCCCGCGAGGTAGAAGACTAAGTTGCTCAACTTGCCTGCTTCGTCCCATTTGTTGGGTACGCTCACGCGCTCGTAAATTGCGAGCCAGTCCTCCACGTCGGTACCATCGGCGCCAGTGAAGATAGGTGGATCGCGGATGCGTGGGACACCGGGACATGTGGTCGGTGTGGGAGGCGGCGTTTGCTGAGCGGCGTCTTGGGGCATGGTAGATGGCAGATTACGGGAACGAAGCTCCAGGGGCATTGAATGGGAGCACAGCACCTCCACCAATTTGTTAAGCTGTTTATTGGACGGCACTCGGCGACAATGCACTATGGCGACAGTCAAGGCAAAAGCACGGGCTCCGAGAGCGCGAGCGGCGTTTTCAAGAGGACGACCCACTAGGAGCCGCTGGAGAGCGCAACCGTTAAGCAGCACCAATTGCTTCGCCACAATTTATATATATATATATATATATATAGTTGAAGGAGTGGTTGCCTTTGGTTGCCGTATAAGTATGAGAGGTGGCACTTCAAGAAAACTTCATTTATTTCGTCGACGTTTCGGTCAGAGCCTGACCTTTCTCAAGACTTCTTGAGAAAGGTCAGGCTCTGACCGAAACGTCGACGCAATAAATGAAGTTTTCTTGAAGTGCCACCTCTTATACTTATATATATATATATATATATATATATATATATATATATATATATATAAACCTACAGTACAGCAGTTTTTTACAGTAGTTTTTGCAACCAGGTTCGCTGCTTTTGCAGTCACCTTTTTTTTTGCCTTGAGTGCTACCGTTCTTGAAATCGAAAACTGCTCGCCCCTTTTCCGTCGCAGAAAAGAACATTGATACGGCTGCTGCTCTGACGTTTCTAATGAAATACTAGCCAAGAGAATCACATTCAAGAACGCATCCTGTTTTCTCAAAAAATGAACATATTCAAGGCGCGAGACAGTGTAACGATTTAAAGATTTGCCCTTTCAGAAGAACATTACTAGATATATCCGAATAGAGCAATCATGGTACTAGCCGTGTTATCGAACGACATATGAACAACACCGAACGAACGGCAAATCACGACAGTCACGCTATCAGTCTAGTAACACGCTTCTATCCTATCGATTCTTACAACTCCCGCTTTCTACGGGTGGCATGGCATATCACCGTCCCTGGTACAGTTGTTAAAACACCGTTGGGAAGCAACAGAACTCACCCAAACGCACGCAATGCAGTAGTCGCAAAGATGCGGAAGTCCCAGCGTGAGTGTTCACATTTCCGTCTTTCAGATACAGTGCTTTTATTTAATTCAAGGAAACGCCCCCTGCTTTCTTCGAAGACAGCCTCTTGTAGCATCAGGCTCAACCTCAAGGTTAAAACTGCTTCCGCTTCAAGAAATCCTCAGTCACGGTAACCAAATACAGTAATGTGGCACAAACCTTGTCATCAAACGACATGAATGGTACTCAGTCAACAGAAAGAATAACCATGCACTGGACGAATCTATATCACTGTGATTGAAACTACTCTAAGTTCAAGAAAACCTCAATCTCGTCAGGCAAATAGAGTATTCTGGTACACAATGGGTTATCAAACGATGTGAATAGTACTTAGTCAGCAGAATAAATAGCTAGGTACTCAGTATATATTACTGTGATATGACTGGTACATCACTGAGAATATTTCCTGGCACAGTTACTACAATGTCGTGGACAGAGACCAGAGTGCACCAAACCGCTGTGAAACCTTAAATGCAGCAATGGAGCACACAACTGGACGTCACATTCCGCGTTTTCTTGTATCATTCGCACTGCTCTATCCAATCTTACAGTGTACACTCATTCATCGGCAAACTCAAGGATGCGTTGAGTACACGGAAAAGAAAGAAGTGTTCCGTCGACTGGATTCCCAAGATATGGGCGTGGCAATGTTTTCCTTCTCGTCTCGCTGGAACAAGGCTGACGTAGCATGGTCTAGGTTTCTGCAGTACAAGAAGACTTCTTGGTACTTTCTCCACAATGTCTTCAATAGGTTCCACAAAGAAAATGCCAGAGACGGAAAACAAAACCGCTAGCCATTGTGACCAGTCTGAAAGCAGAGTTGGCACAGGGCCTCATGCTCTTGAGTTCGAGTTTTGCATATTACGCTGGGACATTGGGTTTTGATACGTGACAACCCTGCACTCGGCGACGATAGGTCACTATATAGTGACCTATCGTCGCCGAGTGCAGGGTACTCGAATACATCGCCTCCCGCCAAGCTGCCTATCCTCGGCCGGTGTGAACTCGCCATAGGTGGCAGCTATATTCACTCAGACAGATTACGCAGACAAGTATTCCTCACCTCTCAAGAGCGCCTCAACAACATTGGCTCCCTGGCAGAGGTAACCTGGAGGCCCATACAACATCGCTTCACTGCTGAAGCGATAGTTGTGAATTAACTGTCTACCCCCCGTAAGGTCCGCCGCGAACCAGGATAACGTCCGCCGCGACGAAGATGAAAGAGACGCCAAGAATATTCAACAACTGGCGCTAAACATTATTGTGCGTGTTGCTTAAGGATCTGAACGTATCTGTGACTCGTACGCATCTCATCAATGACCACGACGTCGTTTCTGTCGTCGTAGACGAACAAGCGGACCTCCTCCTGAGCGGGACCAGCCTCGAAGGCCGAATGATGGAGACATTCTTGTTCGCTGATGTCGAAATCCACTACGACACCTTCTACGCAAGCGAAAACGACACCCGTTCCGTGTCAGTATTCGCCGCGTTGTACTCCACCTGGGGCGTTGCGTTGACTCTGCTGGCCATGCTTACGTCCGCTCTCGTTTTGACTTCCCTGAATTCTGCGAACACCGGCATGGCTTCCCCAGAAAGCACAACTGAGGAAGCTACATTTCTCTTGGCGTCACTTCTTTCCACTTCGGCATCCGAACTTCGTCACTACAGTCGCCTATGGACACGACGGTTACTCTACGCAAGCTGGATGATGGCTATACTGTCATGATACGTCTACATTCGGAGTTAGATGACAGCCCTATAGTGACTTCCAGAAAACCTGCAGACCTCCTGGACACCCTGGAAGAAGTGGAACAAGCCTCGGACGCAGGATACGTCACCCCAGTGGTGGCAAATAAAAAGGCACATTTGGATATCATAGTGGCAGCGGCTCTGCGCTCGTATTCGCTGCTCAGAAAGCTGAACGCGCCCTACAGACGTCACCCCGGCGGACCAACGATGCAAGACTGCCTTGAGCTTGCTGAACGGCAAAATAGGGTCTGCTATTCTCCTGTCCAGCCATGCTGCGTCATGTTGAAGTTGGCCTTCCGACAGCTAATGACAATGATGCTTGGCGGCATTCCCGTTCGACATGTATATTCCTACATCCCGGCCTTGCGAAGGCTTTTCTTCGGAATTTGCGAGGGTTCCTTGACAATAGCAAGGACAATTGGCTGCGATTCTGATCCTGAACTGTCGATGGAACTGGGCGTTGAGCAGGTCGAATTCTTAAAGTACTACTGGCTCCTCCAGCTCGTCGCCGTAGCGGTCTTTGCGGGAGAGTGCCTGGTTAACTGTTGCTTCAAGGGGCGTCCTTCGCTTCATGAGTAAAATTTGTCGTAATCAACTTTTAGTGTGCAACGTCAATGGTTAACCCTCTTGGAATTTCACGTCCTTAAGGGTCTGGACATAGACAAGCTCTTAAGGGTGCGGACATGGACAACGGTCTGGACATTGGACAAGCTTATAGGAATTAGGTTTTAGTTTGGAATCACGTGTACTTCATGAGAAGCCTGTACTTGCTGCTACTTGATTTTGCGTCTCTACAGGCTAAGGGACCGTGACTCTTAATACTTACTAGAACAAAGGTGATTTACATGCCAGAAAATACAAAAAAAGAAACTTTGTGGGACCTCATGCCTGTGTGGTAGGCACAAAAAGTTAGGTCTGGTTCATGTGCAGTGAGCTTGAACACTGGCTATATAATGACAAAGGGATTAATAGGAAGAACAAATGAGAGCTCAAGCAAGATGTCATCGTTTCCAAAAACCTAATTAGAGCGCAACCACAAGTATGCGCACCTGGTTGCGCATGCTATAATGTGTGGCTGTGATGCAGGATTCTCCGAGACAAAGATTCTTGGCAGAAGCACAAGGAAAACTGCACGTGAAGTGTTAGAGGCATTTTCCATAGAAAAAGACAAGGACCGCTGTGTAAGCACCCCGTCGCTATCTCTGTTTCCGAGTGAATTTCAGTTCATCAGATCCAGACTGTGATGTGGAAGGAGCAGGAAGAAAATGTATGTCTTGATTGTGTGTGTGTTGGCTTTATCTGATGTTATTGCGCACATGTGCCACATGTATATATTCAAGCCCGTGCGATCAATAAAATCAGTTGGAAGTGAGCGCTGTACGTGGTGGATGTCTGGGTGTGTGGGTGTGTGAATGTGTCGAGTGGTTGCGCTCTAATTAAGTTTTTGGAAATGATCTACCAACTAGCCCAACAACAAGTTCTTTTAAAGATGTCATCGTAGTCACAATATCTAGTCAGCTTAAGTTATATATGTCTGATGTGGATACATTTGTTAAGGCTACAGTAAACGTGCCACCCTTGTTACGTTTAATGATGAACGACGAACGCCCCAGCATGTGGGCCATTTCCGAACATCGGCAGCAAGAATATCTAACTCTTATCGAGCTGAATGCTGGAAATGTTGATCATATTACGTGTATATGTGGAAGGAGTGTATAGCTTGCGCAGATCAATGGTAAGACACTTCGATAATGGGCTCATGTTGCAATCAGTGAGTGGTGTGCCTGCTTCTTCATTTTTCAGCTATGCATTTTTAGGCTACGTTATACACAGCAAGCATGCCTGGATAGCCGAGTGGTTATTACGCTCGCCTTCGGATCGTGTGTACGTGGGTTCGAAAACTGCCTCGCCAAGAATTTGTCTTTTTCATTCTTTCTTTCTTTTTCTTTCTCTCCCTCTTTACTTGTTCTCTCACCCATCAGAGGCACTCCACCCCGCGTCAGAGAAATCGGAGGACGTGTTTTGGAAGCGAAGCAGAAGATGACGAGAAGTACTGAGAGGAAGAAGAGAGCGAAGAGAGCGCGTGCTGATTCATGATGATGATAGTTTGTGTTAGCACTATCCGGCGCAACGTAAAGCTTCAAGAGCTCCGCTTTTAAAATGCCTCAGAGAAATATTGCACGCGTTCATCAATTCTTCGTGTAACTGCGAATTTCATTTGTACAAGCTGATTTTAACAGTGCGGCTTTTCAAGCCGGCCGTGAAAACTTTGGTGTCTGCTGTGAACCAACTCTGGGTGTGCGTCAAAGGAATTGGTTAAGCCGCACTAGGGAGTACAGCAGCAGCGAGCGTTAAACAAAAACTCCAGGGTAAATACGTTATAGAGAGCGAGAGAGAGAGAGATAGAAAAAAAAGAGAAAATAGAGAAGGAGAGAGATAGAGAAAAATAGAGAGAAATAAAAGGAATAAATACATAAAAATATAGAAAAACAAATAAATACATAGAAAGAGAGAATAAAAAAACGCAGAAAGAAACAGACACGAAAAATATAAAGAAAAAAGAGCAAGACCGAAAGAGAAAGAAAAAGAGAAATAAAGAGGAACAAAGAAAGAGAGAGAACGAAAAGGTAGAAAGAGGAATAAAGATAGAGTGAGCGAGGAAGAGAAAGAATGAAATCGAAAGTAACAGGTGCAAGAAATAGATACAAGTAACAGAGGAAAAGAGAAAGAAAAAAACAAAGAAAAAAAAACAAAGAGAAACAAGGCAGGCTACCGAGCTGGGATTTTCCTGTAGGCTCTACACCACTAGTGCGAAGCTGGCATACTTTTTATTCGATTTCTTTCTCTCTTTATGCTTTGGACTTTCTTTTCGCCACGTCTCTTCACATCATGCCCGGCAAAGCCATTTTTCTGTACTGATGTGGCCGATAGCGCCCGCTCAGTTCACGTTCTCCGTGTCAAACAGAATGAACAACACCTTGATTTCAGCTGTTCAGACCATTCAACGAGTTTCATGTTTTTCAAGACAATAATGTGCGCAGTCGGCTCTAGTTGTTTTATTGCCACTTTATTTAGGTACGTACATTATAGGAGAAACGCAAACAATTCGCTTCTTTTCAGGCACGGGAAAGAAAACTAAGTGAGCATCTGAGAACACATGAACCAATAAAGTAATAAAAGAAGAAGAAGAAAAGAAAGAAAAGGACCTCATGTTTTAATCGAATACGCGTCTCCACAGTATAAGGTCGATATCTCGGAGCTGAAACTTTTGCTGCTTTAGCCTAGGTCCAATCTCGTTATGCAAATACAAGACAATGGCACAAACGAAGTTAGCAAACGACGCGAACAACGCTGAAACACTTGAAAATAACGAGCACCGATGTCTATTTTTAATAACGCGTGTCGACACCATCGATCTGCACCACTCACACTTTCTACGATGCCGAGGCACAGCGCCGTCTCGGGCACGCTTATTCCAACCGCGCTGGCACTGAACCGAACGTTCGCGAGACCCTAAAGTTAGCAAAGATGCGGAAGTCCCAGCGTTGCATCTCGCGCTTCCGACTGTCGACTGCGGTACTCTTAACGTTCGTGCAGTGCACACTTATTCGATACGAAACGGAAGGATGCGTTTCCTACGCAAGAACAGAGGAAGTGCTTCGAAAATTATATTCGGAAGACATGAGCGTCGTGGTGGTTTCGTTCCTGCCTCGCTGGGACAAGCACGACGTCACATGGTCTAGACATCTTCAGTACAAGAGAACTTCATGGTATTTTCTAAAGAACGGGTTCAAGAGTTTCCTACAGACCAATGCCAGGGACGGAAGAAAGACGTTGGCCATTGTGCCAAGTCTGAAGATTGAATTTGCAAAGTTTCTCAAGATCTTAAACTCCAACCTTGCGTACCATGTTGCCGTCCACTGGGTCCTGGTTCGAAGCGACTGCGATATCAGAGGCGAGAAGTCTCTTTACGCGAAAGTGTCGCCTCCCGCCAAGCTATCCGTCATGGCTCGTTGCAAACACGGCATATCCTTTGGTTATATTTATTCTGACCACCTACGGAGACCAGTGTTGTTGACCGCACGCGAGCTTCTCAAGAGTGGTCCATTGTCAGAGATAACGCGGAGGCCAAAGCAATATTGCTTATCGGGAAAAGAGATCGTAGTCTGTTGCCTACGCCCAATTGGCGGGAAAAAATACCCCTGGCAGAAGGCACGAACGCAATACATCTGCGGTAACCCACTCTTTTACATATCTGTGCTCCTTTTTGAAAGACATGAACGCGTCTCTGACACACACGCACCTCACCAGCGACCGAGTTGCCGCTTCTCTGGTCATAGGCGGACATGTCGACATTCTACTGATCTTGACCGCCCTTACTGACCGAATGTCGGAAGTTTTTTCTTTCGCCGATGTCGACATCCACTACGACACCTTCTACGCCCCGAGCAAACGACACCCGTTCCGTATCGGTGTTTGCCGTACTGTCTAACTCCGCCTGGGGAGTAGCCCTGACTGTGCTCTCTGTGTTCACAACCACCCTCGTTCTCACCTTGTTGAACTCCGCACGCGAATGGAAGGATTGCTTACGAGGCGCCGCACGGGAAGCTACGTTCCTGACGGCATCACTCCTGGCCACATCGACGCCCGAACCAAAGAACCACAGACATCTTTGGACGAGGCGTACGGTTTACGCTTGCTGGACGATGACTATATTGTCGCTGTCAGCGTACATTCGCAGTCAGATGACGGCGCTGGTCACCGTGGTCCAACCTGCCAATCACCTGGACACTCTCGAAGAACTGGAAGAAGCACTGGACGCAGGAGACGTCGCTCCAGTGGTGGCAAGGGGCTCTGCCCATTTCACTATTCTCAGATCAGCATCCCTGCATTCTTCGTTATTGCTGAGAAAGCTCAACGCTGCCTATGAGCGACACTCGAACGAAAAATTGAACGTACCGACACTAGAGGACTGCTTTCTGCAAGCTGAGCGCCGCGACAGGGTCTGCTATTCGGCCGTCCAGCCCCGCTGCACCATGCTGAAATTGTCCCCGGGGATCAGACCGTTTCAACAGCCGATGACGATGATGCTTTACGGCCTTCCCGTCCGACGCGGGTCTTCCCACCTTCCGGCGCTGCGAAGGCTCCTCCTCGCGGTCCGCGAAGGATCACTGGTGAGGGAAGCTTACATTGGTTGCGACGCCGATTTAATGACGCCGAACGAGCAGAACGTGGAGCTACTGGGATTCGTGAAGCAGTACTGGCTCCTTCAGCTGGTGGCGGGTAGCAGTATTCTTGGCAGAGTGCCTGATTAACCTCTTCTTTAAGGTGTGTCCTTGGCTTCATTAATAAAACGTCTGGGAAGGAATCTTGGTTTAGAGTGCTGGAGAGTTCTTCTAAAAGCGTTAGAGTTGCTTTGCTTTTGCTCTGGCAGATGCTTTGCAATGGCAGCTCAGCTTCAATCAAAGCCTTCGCGAGCATGCTCTCTCGATGGAGACCAGCAGACGGCTCAAGTGCCTCAGCAGACGGAGATCAGCAGACGGCTCATAGTGCGGGCTGCGGTCTGGCCGCTTAGTTTGCGTCGAAGAGATAGAAAGCACGGAGGGTCGCTTCCATCTCTGGAGCGGCCGTGTTGGCTTACGCCAGCGTTTTGCATAGTTACACAAGATCGGATCATTAGTGAGTTAACTCTAGCCTTACTTCGTATAACATTGCAATTTACTGACATCACATACATTGCGTCGCCCTTGCGGCGAAACTGTGACTCATATTACTCACAGCATTTCTCTTTTTACATTGATTATCAAGATCAAAACACAAGTGGACCAGGCAGCCACAAGCTTTCTGTGGACTTCGTTGTTATTCGTTCCTGGACTGCCGCGCCAATCCAGATGTCTCTATTATTAGTTATCTTTGCTGCGGAGCTGTAAATGAAACATTTGCTGGATTTGTGGTGTGGTTCTGCGGAACAGGAAAAAAAACTACGTTACCGCCTCCGAGGAAGCGCTGACATCGTCACATGACCTCACCATGACGTTAAAGATCGCCCAATGATTGTGACGTCATGATGAGGCCAGGAACTGTCATCGTCGATCGGCAAAAGCTACGCCGATACAAGATGCTGCGCAGAAAACTTAAGTGGAGCCGTACGCTTTTAATACGTGTTCCGACACGCAAGTCGAGTCTGGGCGCTGTGTTGAGGCTTCGTGAATGGGTAGTGTGTGGATACTACTCATTGTAAGAACGCCCAAGGAGCAGCTCTCTTATGAAGAACGCCGAAGAGAGACCAGAGACAGTAGTGTGCGCCTGTCCAGCTCCGCTGGTCGTCCGCCTTCACAGGGTGGAATGGTGTCGGAGGTTTTTACAGCGAAAGCTGTATGAGATCATATTTCACCGGCCGTTCTTGGCGCCGTAGTTTGTCCACCGCCGCCGCCGCCGCCGGTGTCCGTAACCAGTATCGCTCGAAATAGAGAAAAAAAAAAACGAAATAAGAAAAAAAATTCCAGGATGAAACGAGGTTCGAACCTGGGCCCTCTGCGTGGGAGCCCATTATTCAACCTCTGAGCCATGCCAGTGCTTGAAACTGCTTTGCAAAAAGGTCCTATACAGGCTTCATGTCGGGAAGGAACCACATTAGCATATGCAATATAGCGTGGTAGAAGAGTAAAATAAGCACCAAGCGTCGCACAACGCGAATTCTGTAACCAGGCGTCACACAATGCGAATTGCGCAACGAGTAGGTTGTTGAATGCTTCCAACCCATTACAAAGGACTCTGCCATAATTCTTCGTCTTCAGGCACAGCATCAGCAAGGTGCGCATAATGCCTTACATTTGTTTAGCAGGTACCACGGCTCTCCGTAGAATGACGAAAAATGGCACAGTGTCTGCTGCCCTACTTCTAAAAAATAACAATGATTTATAGCGTAGTGGTTTCCTCGCAAGTGCACTTGTATTGGTTGCCAAGGAAGCCCATAAGCGCATGATCCATTTCTCGGGGTCCTCAGTAAAATTACAATGATTTATAGCGTAGTGGGTTCCTCGCAAGTGCACTTGTATTGGTAACCAAGGAAGCCCAATAAGCGCATGATCCATTTCCTCAGGGTCTCAGTAAAGTTCTTCGCCCCCCCCCCCGTCTCTCTCCCACGTCAACGTATGTTATACAGCATGACGGGAGAGGGAAATAACGAGCGGGCGTCACCCAATGCAAATTACATAACTGGTGGGTCGTTTAAAGCTTCCAACCCATTACAAAGGGCTGAGCCTTAATTCTTCATCTTTATCAGTCATCGCGTCAACAAAGTGCACATAATGCCTTATAGACGTGCAGCTGGTGCTTCGCTTCTCCGCAGAATGACAAATAATGGCTTAGTAGGTGCTTCCCAACTTCGCAAAAATTGTGATTTATGGCGTAGTGGGTACCTTTCTAGTGTACTTGTATTGTAGCCCCAAGAGAGCTTACAACGGGCTCAAGAAACGTCGCTCTTCCAGCTTTCGCTGTGACTGTGCTGAGGTTTCAGCGCAGGCCTGGCATTTTTTAACAGCGGAGTTGTTCTAGGGCTAAGGGCTGAGCGACAGATGAGTGTCGAGAGTAGTCACGCTCCTCTCCCATATACACCCAAAGATGGCGTAACTGCTTGGTCGCGGGTAGAGTTACTGTATATGCTACCTTTAGGTTACCTAAAGGTAGCATATGCAGTAACTCTAGTCGCGAGTAAAGCCCCTTGATCTAGGAAGGTAACGACACTCTCCTCCGCGCGCGCGTTTCCTCCTCAATTCTCCTCGCCCGCCGCCGGCGCGCGCTGCGCACGGCACCATTTTTCGCTGGCGCTCCCGCGGGCGCGCCGCAGAAATCAATGGAGGCGCGTGATGTCGGGCCACTTTCGCGCCCCGTGCTGTATAAAACTTTGAAAAATGGTGATAACAAGATCGAGAACACTGAAATGTACGTTTATTAAAATATAAGTTTCTTTCGAAAGGCGTGTGGGTGGCTGAAGCGCATATCAAAGTAAGCTGGAAAAATAACGCCTCTACAAGCCGCTTTTACAATTTTCAGTAAAACAGACGACGTATCCTGCAAGAGTGTTACAGCGCGGAAAAAGAAATGCACGGGCGGGTAGAGGCCACACGTATAAGCGCTGAATTGTACCTCAGGTTTATTTGGGAAATCACGCATATTAGTAGAGTAAAAAATCCGAATCTGAGCAAGGAAACTATGAAAGCACGAACACGGCACGGAAAGAAAAAAACCGATCACTAAGGTGAGTCTTCATGTTGAAGACAACGCCGTAAGTAATACCGCTGTCACAGGGGCACTTTTGATCGCGTTCAGGGCCGTTCCCGATCAGGTGCTGCTACCCGGTCACTTAAAATTGCGATTAGGTCCGATCGGGATCAAGATCATCGCGATATGCTCATCGATATCTGGCTCCCAGATTGCAACTTGACTGACGTTTGCGCCAAACTCTATCCGGATTAGTTTGGACCGAACAGCAGCGATGATTGTTGATCGCAATCAAGAAAACTGATCCAGACTGATTCTGATCGCGATCAAAACTACCCGTGTGACACAGGTATAAGGGATAATCTAGTTTTTCATTAGTGAACGGAAGACATGCTAATGCAGGGGTGACCAAGACGAGCCATTTCGGTCGCTGCCTGCTACATAACGGCTTACTTTCACTATCAGAATGTTATTGTTGTTTTTTTGTGCGTTGTGCTTGTGTGTCTCTTTTGTTCTTGCGACTGATCGCATTTGTGTCACGATTTTTATGTGTGGATTCTCCTCCCCCCCCCCTAAAAAAATCCCTCATTTGGGAAGCAGCGCCAGCAAGTGTCATCTCTATTCGTCCATTTGTTTGTTTTTTACACCAAACATTCACAATAAACGGAATCTAACAATCACGACAAGCGCGATCGAGAAGCTGTATCATCGCGCGTAATTGTTCGCAGCGGAAAGCAGATCCTATAGTTGTGCACTTTAGACTGAATGAGAGTTGCCGACGTGCGAGGTGATGGACTCTCAGCTGAATATTCAGCGTATTGAGGACAACCCCATTTTTAAGAAACGCGCAAATAGCCTAGGAAAAAAAAGACGTTGATGAGCAGGCCGGAACGATATTTAAAATGTAGCATTCGTCGATGCTTCGATACGAGCAATAGGAAAGGCGCCTTACCTCGCGAAGAACGCTGTTCTTTGTCGGAGAAAAGTTTTTTCGGCTGATGTTTTGCAGCGACTGCTTCTTGCGCAAGCCATCACGCTTACCTTGCGGAATCGTAAAAAGTGCATAACTGATTGCGATCACGTTGTTGCAATTATAGGCGCAACAGCATGGCATAGCGCCCACACAAAGCACAAAAAACAAAGCGCGTGCACCGTGCGCTACGCGGAGCCCCGGTGTAAAATGGCGCGAGCGAAATAGAAAAATACCAGCAAAACGCAAGATCCACGCGTCTCTAAGGGCAACGGCGAAGGAGACCAATCGTCGGCGCGGAAAAAGCGGCGGAGAACGGGAGGACGCGAAAGGGGCGAGGAGGGAGAGAGGAGGACGCCTGCGCGGCGGCGAGTACAATGAATGGCGGTACTTTCCCAAGATCAAGGGGCTTTAGTCACGGGCGAAGCGGTAGCCGTACAATGAAAGCGAGGAAGCACAGCTCGAGCGAACCGAAAGTTGTGGTGCGTGCGCGCGCGCGCGCGCGTTTGTGTGTGTGTGTGTGTGTGTGTGTGTGTGTGTGTGTGTGTGTGTGTGTGTGTGTGTGTGTGTGTGTGTGTGTGTGTGTGTGTGTGTGTGTGTGTGTGTGTGTGTGTGTGTGTGTGTGGTGAACTCAAACCAAATCCCTTTAGTTTAACGTCCCAAAACCATGATATCATTATTAGGGACGCCGTAGTGGAGGGCGCCGGAAATTTGTACCAGCTTGGGTTATTTAACGTGCACCTAAATCTAAGTACACGCACATAAATCATTTTCGCCTACATCGAAAATGCGGCCACCGCGGCCTGGATTCGATTCCGCGACATTACGATCTGCAGTCGAGCACCCTGACCGCTATACCACCACCCTGGCGGGTATAAGCGTAGAATTTTACCAGGCGTCAAAACATATGAATTGAGCAGCGAGTGGATGGTTTTAACGGCCTACCTATGACAAAGCTTGCAGGCGTAATTGGTCATCATCAGCAACAGCATCAACAATGGAGCCAAATGCGCTTGTGCGCGTGTTGCTTTACGGACGCGTAGTGGGCACTTTGCCAATTGCAGGCCGTTTAGGGCGAAAGCCGTTCATGGCTCACATTCAGTATCCTGTGGCTTGAATACGAATGGCACAAGGTCAGAAGCGCCGATGACGGACGTATAGTGCATCACCGGGCGATGTGGAGAAATGTTCAAAAGGCACTGAGATCGGGCTAGTTGGTACCGATCCATAACTTCTATAAGCGCGAGAGACACAGAAGACCACGAAGGACTTCTTCGTGGTCGTACCTGTCTCTCGCGCTTATAGAAGGTAAAGAAATATCGAAGGCGGGGACTAAAAATAGTAAGGGTATGTGGAGCGATTAGAAGTGCATAAGGCGAATGACATAACTTGAGGCAGGCTGCATGTCCTGCCCATATCAATTTCTTCTTGTTTGCGGCTAAGATGTCCTGAACACACGTTTGTTGCTTGACCCAATCTGCTCTCTTCTTAGCCTTAAGGTACAAGAAGACGCAAAGTGGATCAGGGAATAAACGGGTGTTAAGGACATCTCAGTCGAAATCACGAAGGAATGGGCATTGGTAGGACATGTAGCCAGAAGGCAGGATAACCGCTAGTCATTATGAGTAACAGAATGGATTCCGAGAGAAGGCAAGCGCGTGAGGGTGAGGTCGAAAGTTGGGTGGGTGGATGAGATTAAGAAGTTTGCCAGGATAACGTGGCTGCAGGAAGCACAGGACCCTGTTAATTACGGAAGCATAGGAGAGGTATTTGTCCTGCAGTGGGGCGGTGTATGAAATTGGAATTAAGGCAAATAAACATGATCACAACTCCACTGAAGTAACTGCAGACCTGAAGCAGAAAAGTAATACTCTCAATGCGCCTTGTTAATGTCAGGCTAAGGTTTCGATGAACCCTGTCCTCTTCTGTTCACCTGTTCACCAAACTGTCTTTGTATTGAAAAGAAGTTTTTCGTGGTGACAACAAAAACTTGTCATAGCGTCGCCCACTTCACTATTGGCTACTGTTGCGATCGCGCAAGTGGACTTGTTTTCATCCAGCATCGAGTCCGCTGGCTAAGATTTTGGGCTTGACAATACGTCATCGCGCATTAGCGTTCTCAGTGAAGAGATCGTATGTCCCACGGCAAAATTTTAAGAAGGAAAGCATACCACGCCGTGCGCACGCTACTTTGTATCTCTTTTCGGAGAGTATGCTGCATTGAAACTTGTTCTTCGTCTATCGGCGTATTTCCTGAGTCGTCCCGGAGCCCAGCTCGGCCAAACGTAACAGTATGCAAATGGGATTATCTTCGCCGCCCGTTTTTTTTTTGTAAAGCCCAGGTCGGTGTAAGAGGCGTTCAGGTTCAGGTGTTCAGTTGAAGAGCTAATCTTTTCCTGAATCCTTGCTCAGCACTATCAAACTTTTGTACCGTGCGTCGTCGACTGTTTTGAGGGAGTCGAGAAAACTTTCTACGGCTTACTCAAATACCTACGTTTGAGTCCTGTTGGTTTACAACAGTAGAAAGCCAGGAACAGATCCAGTTGTTTACGATCCTTCACCGTCCTGTGTGGATGGGCGCACGGAGTCAATGATATCCACCGTTTCAATTTCCAACCGCCTTGCGCAAGCAGGCAACCATACACATGCACACATGCGCGCACACACACACACACACACACACACACACACACACACACACACACACACACACACACACACACACACACACACACACACGCACACGCACACGCACACGCACACGCACACACACACACACACGCACACACACACACACACACACTCGCTCTCTCTCTCCCGCATACGCACACGCAACGTCACGAATGCGGAGCTCGCACACCTATACGACTCTATTATAATGCGATGCGTGTTATGCATTACCTTCGTTTGAGTGAGAAGACGTGTGAACGGGCATCCGTTGTACTGCTTCCCTATATACCGTAATGCCGGTAATTCATGCGCTTGCGCGTGTTGCTCACTGAGCCCGTATGTAATGCCTCACCCAGTCAGGCCACCTAACGCTTGCGCAAAACAAGCGTGGCTTCAATGGCAGTCGACAATGAGAGAGTGGAGATGACAGCGCCCTATCGACGGCTGCGAAAACGGCGTGTCGGCCGGCACGCTTTCACGCGCAGTTTATACGGACGTCACTTTCGAGCGACGGAACGAACATCATACCGCGAGCCTTGAAGAGAGCGTGATACAGCCGCTTGCAACCTCAGAATAAGTATAAGCTTCGCCTATGATGCCGCACTGTGTTTTTTAAAGAAGATAGTCTTTCTTGGGGAACTTAAACGCAGAAAGTTTGGTATGTCTGTATGTCTTTCTGTGTGTCGGTCTGTCACACGTTTCAGCCACTCGGCCAAAGTTTAACCACTTGCTGAACGCCCAGCCATATTGAACTGGTAGCTGTGTTCATACTTGCGAACATTGTCGATCAAAAAGCAGATATTACGGATATTTGAGGCGCAACATCAATACGTAAGTATTAGATGGTGTATTCCTTGACTAGAAAATACATAGATACGTAATTCTAAAGACCCTAGTGTTTCTTAGGCTGCGCCGAAAATGGTAGTGTTTCTTGGGCTGGGCTGAAAATGCGACGTTGTGAGCCATATGCGGTGATTCAACATAGAGGAGGAGGACTCATGTAGTACGGCCGGCAGAAGACTATCGTCTATCGACGACATTTGCAGCGACGCACGCAGATACGCGGCGAATTTTATTTATGCCTCCGTGCTGCAATGGAAGTAGTTCACAAAAAATGGGCGAGCGTGGCGACGCTCAGACGATAAGCTTGTATTCGAGCGATGCAAGAAATGCGTGCCGCGTTGCAACATGCCGCTGCCGAAACGGTGGTACTCGATAAGCACTCCGAGCGCCGGCAGTTTCGGTATACTTCAAAAGCGGCACGAATCTTCTACTGCATCGAATACCGAATGACGAGGGTGACGCTGCAGTACGTACGAATAACAGTACGAAAGACCTTCTTTTGGAAGAAACAAACATGACAAAAAAATCCCGGCTCCGGCTCCCGGTGCAAGCGGTCCTCGCCTCTCGTAACAGCAAACGATTCGATGTTGGCATTTTTCATTGGTTCTTCTTAACGTTTACATCAGAGAAATAGCTGCGGCGATTGGCCGAGCACTTAAGACACGGGCAGTGGTATGTTTTACTTTTCATTCTTACGTTGTCTCCAAGTATAAGGTGAAACTTTCGGGCCTTGGCTTTTAGCGTGCAGCGAAGGTTGCCGATCCCGAAACTGCAATTTAATAAATTCTGGAAAGACTTTGGTATTCTGTAAACCACTTAGTGGAACAGCTTTTCTATAACTTACTGTGCTAGTTTCATCATGACGCAGAAGTGAACGCCAAGAGAGCCGAACAAGATTCACGCTAGCTCAGGAGAACTTAATTGCTTTCTGTGACGTAAAAACTAAATGTGTCAAGTAAAGAACAGCGTATGAAAACCTTCTTTCCAGGCTAAGAGGTTCGAGGCCTTCATCTCAACAAGAAAAAAAAAAATGAGCAAGCAAAAAATATGCAATATAATTGCTTGACTAACCTGCGACTGCGAGCGGTGTAGCGAAACTGACGCCTTAGAAACTGATAGAGGGATATTTTAGCGGCTTAACTATTTATTTATTTATTTATTTATTTATTTATTTATTTATTTATTTATTTATTTATTTATTTATTTTTTATTTATTTATACGAGTACCCTAAGGGCCCAAGAGGGCATTACATAGGGGGAGATACAAGTGTGAGTACAAAAGGGGTGTGAACATATACAAGTGAATAAGAACATAGAAACCGCAAAATAATTTAAATGACATATCTTTAGAGTTATACAATTTCTAGTGTCATCATTCTCGTCAAGCAATGTACACAGCTACACAAGATGAACTGTATAGGGGGCAACAACAACAACAAAACAAAACAAAAAAAAAGGTTCGAAAAAGATACACAAGGCAATGCACAACTGTGATGATGTTGCTTTATACAATTATAATGTGGAAGATGTGTTTTTGTGTGGAAGATGTAGGCTACGGATACGGGTATAGGTTCCCGTATCGCTCCTACTTTAAGTGATGGCACACTACTATAGACAGCTTTCGGACCACCTCGTATCAGTTGGCTCAACTAAAGTGTTTCGCTACGTGGACGATATTTTGGTTCTGTTCAGCGCTAATTCGGAGGACATTCTCGCACATGTGCAGCTGATTTTCAGTGCCTTCCAGTCTATCTTCTGAGGCCTCTCCTTCACGAAAGAGACCCCAGTCGATGGCTGTATCTGTTTCCTCGACCTTGAGCTCCGCCTCAGCCAAAACCACACCTGCTGGGCGTACGCACCGCGCTCAAAGAAGCAGCTTCTGCCATTTTCCTCGGCCCACTCAAGAATGGTCAAACGAGCCATAGCACTAGAAACCCTAAAGAATTCTCTCACCCGCTCCTGCCACCACGAAGTCAACCGCAGCTTTTGCGAGCAAATGGAGCGCCTCAAAATAAGTGGTTTTCCGGAACCTCTTGTCTCGTCGTTGGCAGAAGTTCTACTTCAAGAGCTTAAGTCGCCCAAGGTAAAGGCTCGGCCCGAATTCGACAAGTCGAAGTTAGCGGTCATCCCGTACGTACATGCGGTTTTCCATCGAATCAAAAAGGCGGCAGGGCGTGCCGGTGTGCAGGTCGTGTTCTCGGCCCCCCGTAAACTAGGGTCTTTGTGCAAACTTGTGAACGGGACCCACTGTGACCACGATCCCTGCAGGAAGAACCACGTGTCGCCCCTAGTGGAATGCAAAAGTGGTGTAGTGTATGAAATTCCCACCACTTGCGGCGGGACGTACGTCGGCCAGACCGGACGATGCCTAAACGACCGCCTGCGGGAACATGCGAACAACGTGAGGAATAAGCACGGCAGTAATCTTGCGATCCACTGTGCCAAATGCGGATGCGCACCTCTGCTTCAAAACACCAAGGTACTACGCAAATACAATGACAATCGCGCTCGAGAAATTTTCGAGACTTTCACGATGATGCGCAAAGGCTCAGTGTGTGTTAGCGCCCCGTCACTCACCCTGTCTGACAAGGAATACAGTTTCCTACAGCAATCTTAACTATCTACACGCCGTTTTTAGTACCTCGTGCATTAGCATCCATCTCCCTCACTCCTCCCCCCCTCCCCTTCCTTTCTTTCATAGGCTATATATTTGTGCACGCACAATAAAAGCTTTGTTGGCAGTCAGCGCCGGTCCTCGTTTACTGTTTCTTCTGTCCATGTTTAAATTAGCGCTGTGTTTTTAAGATGAATCCGTACCATCGAGCTCGCATCCGACCTCTCCTAGAACGGCTTCTATTGTGGCCGAGCTCTGCCTGGGCGATCGTTCATGTATGGCTAGCTGCAACGTGGTAACCGCCTGCCTGCTGCTACGAGTTGAAAAAGAATATTTTAACAGTTGAGCTGTTTAATGCAGCCATTAGTCAGTGAGCCGCAAACAGAAGATGATCGTCATCATGAACCGGCACGCGCGCTCTTCGTCCTCTTCATCGTCTTCTTCAACATCTGCTTCCCTCCCAAAACACGTGCGCCGATTTCTTTTGCGCGGGACGCATAACTGATAGGGGAGACAACGAGTACAAAGAGAGATAAAGAAAGAGAGAAAGTGAGAAAGAAAGGACTAGAAATAAAGATAGAGAAAGACAGGAATTCTAGGGAACAATATTTCTTCGCGAGGCAATATTCGAATCCGCGTATCCAGGAACCGAAGGCCAGCGTCATAACCGCTCGGTATGCAGGCACGCTAGCAGAGCCTAACTTACCCTTGCATAGTATAGTACAGCAAGGGCGTGGGAAAATGGAAGTGAGGGTGAGGAGGAGAGGGTAAAGCATAGTATTGAGAAAGGCTAGATAGAGAAATGGAGATGAAGAGAGGGAAGAAAGGAAGAAAGAGAAAGAAAGACCGAAAGTGAAAGGACCAAAGAAAGAAACATACTACAGAAAGGAAGCGAAATAGAGAGAAGGTCGCCTAGCTTCGCGCTTCCTTGAGGCTTGGAACCCATAGTGCGATGCTGCCTTATGTGTTTTTTTTAGCCTTAGAGCAATCGGAGAATCAATATTAATTTCCGTGAGTCGACTAGAGAAGGCGTATAGCTTGTGCAAGTCAGAGTTCTTCCGTATCGCGAAAATTTTCAAAATTTAAATAATCGATTTTTTCTTAGTGCTTCAAGATGACAGCTATTACCTTCCGAAAGCAATCCTTCGAAATCGCGGCTCAGTGTGTACCTCTCATTGAACGTTGGTGCTTGCGTGTACAGTATATATATATATATATATATATATATATATATATATATATATATATATATATATATATATATATATATATATATATATATATGTGTGTATTTATGACACAATTCGACAGCACTACAGGATAGACTGAGCTTCAAGTCGAGAAGACTTACTTTAAAAAAGAAATATTCGGCAGATCCCACGCACTGTGGGAATCGATGTAATGCGAAGCAGCCAGCAAGGAGCATCATACATCGCCTTGTTTGTCTTTGAGCCAAATGAAATCATTCATGCCATGGCATCTAGTCCACCATATATCGCATGTTTGCCATGCACGCATGCATGCACAATCTAGTGTACACCATGCCAATGAAACGCATATTCTGGTATATAAATGCATGACCTGTCGTTTATGTTCATCACGCACTCGTGTCATGCCATACCAATTTTGGTATATATCACGTTAACAAAACGGCCGGAAGCGCACCATGACAGCGGCATGTAAATCATGACATACATAACCAGCATGTCATGATTTCCATGTTACCACCTCTCATTTACGTTCGTCATGCAGTCGCGTCGCGCAATACCAATTTTGGTGTGTCAAGCAAGCGAAACGGCACGAGTGCGTCATGAGCATGACATGTAAATCATGTCGTGCATGTCGTGCATGTCATGATTTTCATGTTACCACGTCTCGTCCACCGTCGTCGTACAGTCACTTCGCGCAATAGCAATTTTGGTGTACATCGAGCTAGCGAAGCGGCCGCGAATGCATCATGAGCGTGGCAATTAAATCATGACATACATAACATGCATGTCATGGTTTTCATCTTACCAACTGTCATTCATGTTCTTCATACAGTCACATCGCGCAATACCAATTTTGGTGTATATCAATCTACTGAAACTGCCGCTAGCGCATCATGAGTGTGGCATGTAAATCAGGTCGTACATGACTTGCATGTCATGATTTTCATGTTACCACGTCTCACTTGCGTTCGTCATACAGTCGTGTCACGTAACAACAATTTTGGTGTATATCACGCAAGCGAAACGGACGCGAATGCACCATGAGCGTGGCATGTAAATCATGACATACATGTCATGGATGTCACGGTTTTCGTGCTACCACCTGTTATTCATGTTCTTCATACAGTCATATCACACAATATCAATTTTGGTGTATATCAATCAAACGAAACGGCCGCGAGTGCGCCATGAGCGTGGCATGTAAATCATGTCATACATGACATGCATAACATGATTTTCATGTTACCACGTGTCAGTTATGTTCGTCATACAGAAATGTCTCGTCGTACCAGTTTTCGTATGTATCTCTTCATTTAAACGGCCGCGAGCGCCTCGAGACCATGTCATGTAAATCATGCTGCACATGACATGCGCGTCATGACTTGCATGTTAGGACCTGTCATTATGTTCGTCATGAACTCTTGTCACGCCGTACCATTTTTGGTATATATGAAATTAACGGAACGGCCGCAAGAGCCCAAAGGCCGTGGAATGTAAATCATACTGTTCATGACATGCGTCTCATGATTTTCATGATATGACCTGTCATTTATGTTCGTGATGAGGCCATGTTATGACACACCAATTTCGGTATACATCTGATTAACGGAACGGCCAGTGAGCCCAAAGGCCGTCGAATGTAAATCATGCTGTTCATGACATGCGTGTCATGATTTTCATGATATGACCTGTCATTTATGTTCGTGATAAGGCCATGTTATGACACACCAATTTTGGTATACATCTGATTAACGGAACGGCCAGTGAGCCCAAAGGCCGTGGAATGTAAATCATGCTGTTCATGACATGCGTGTCATGTTTTTCATGATATGACCTGCCATTTATGTTCGTAATAAGGCCATGTTATGACACACCAATTTTTGTATACATCCGATTAACGAAACGGCATGGAGAGCACAAAGTCGTAGGCGGCTAGATAGATAGATAGATAGATAGATAGATAGATAGATAGATAGATAGATAGATAGATAGATAGATAGATAGATAGATAGATAGATAGATAGATAGATAGATAGATACGCTCAAAGTCGCAGAAGTTCGCTAAGAAATGCTTCGCATTTAAAATCAATCCTCCGGAATCGCGGCCAATGTGTAGCTCTCATTCAGTATTGGTGCTTGCGTGTACAACACATACGTTGGTAACACAATTGGAAAGCCCTGGATGAGAAGACTGAGCTTGGCGAAAACACTAGAATCTTCTCGACTTCCGCGACACCCCATACCATGTACCCTAATGACGTCACTATTTGAAATGAAAGTGAGTCGAAATCGGGGAAAGACACCGGGGTGGCGCCGGCGGGGGGCACGGGGGGGGGGGGGGCGGGGCAACCTTCTCTTCCACCAAGTTTTCGCCTGCCGACCCTCTGTCACCCCAGAAGACAACATAGTAAAAACACAACGCATAAGTTACCCACCTCCCTTACCCCGCAAAACCTTTCCGAAGCGGGTGAGAAACTTGTGCATTTATGAGGTGGGGAACTTATGCACTTATCTTGGCGCCGCCCCCGGGAAGACATGCAGCTTCGATAGCGGGGGGCAGTGATGCAATCGAATACATGATCCTTTCTCTTTCTTCTTATGCTATGCTCTGCTCTCTCCCCTCCTCGGCACCCTCTCTCCTGTCCTCCTCACACAGAAGTGATGGTGATCATTAGGGGACAGAGTAGAGCATAGCAAAGAAAGAAACAGAAAGAACTAGGCGGAACGAATGGCACAAAGTGAGAGAAGCAGACAAAGAGAGATGATCAAAGAAAGGGAAAGAAATAGATCGAGAAATCGAGAAATACAAAAAGAAGGAGAGAGAAGAAAGAGAAAGAAAGATAGAAAGACCAAGAAAGACATAGAAATGAAGAGAGAGAGAGAGAGAAAGAAAGAAATAGCAATCCTCCCCCGCCCTCCTACGAAAGCGTTCTGCACCTAACCTGGTTTCGCACTGCCTTCAACATCCGAGGCATTGCAAGGGATCTCAACTTACCATGTTTTGCATTGCCTCCGTGATCGGCCCACCTTTTGCCAAACGAAGATGTCGTGGGATGACGCCATTATTTGTCAATATAGTGACTTCCTGATGACGTCACAAACTCTGGCTATCTGTGACGTCACGACGACTTCATATGGTGATGTCATCATGAGACGATGACTTTTTGCGTCTCTCGTGCTGACGCCGACGGTCAATTTTGGCGTTTTATGAGGCATATCTAGGGCTTTCGCCTTAAAAAGTACGGAGAACGAGAAAATGGTCGCGAAATATGGCACGCGGGATGTGTGAACTTAATGCAATCCAATAGTACATGAAATAAGCTAACTAACCAGAGGGACGCAGTGGAAGAGAAGAGGAAGCAAAGAAGACGCTGAAGTGCGCGTGAGGTGCATGGCGCGTGCCCTGGCAGCGTGGCGTTGGCCCTGGGGCCGTATTCTGAGAAGGCGACAATCGCAAAAGTATCGCCTTTGGTGCGCGCTGATTGGCTATCGACAAGAACAGGAAAAGTGAGGGTGCCACCTAGTACTTCCATCGACGTCACGGTGCTCTACGGCGGTCCTGCAATGCATGGAATAAACGAACACACCTTATCACCGTCGGTTGGTGGTGAAGACTAGCATTTCAGTGATGTAGGCGGTAGCTTCTAGTATTCAATCCTCGGTGGATGTACGCAGCATTTTTTGCGCTGAAGCTTTCAGCGAGCATTGCCTTGGGGTGTTGTCGGTACTCGTTCTTTGCCAGCGCCTATTTTTTTCGTGGTTTGAACGTCCCAGGAACATGAACCGTGCGTTGCTCGCGTGGCTTATCGCGAGCCGCCAACATGTTGAGATCTTGAGACGATGTCACTGCGGCGGCACGCTACAGCTGAACTCTCCGAGTACGCCGTGTTAAACTCTCAACGGAAATACGTTTCACGCAAAGTTGCACTCTTTAAATATTAAACTGCGCATTAAATAATCGAACAAAGAAACTTTGAAAGCACTTTCAACACGTCCTATATTTCAAGTAGCCACCGCCGAGCCTAGGCACTGCGTAGACGCCAGCATACGCTCGAAAACGCCACACTCGCGTCGCCTTGCGCTCGTACGGTACACTCAGTCCTGTGTTGTGAGACATTCGTAACACCAACGGCCAGTGCAACAATGACGTCGCAGGTAAGTGTTTCTTCAGTTATTGAACGCACCAGATTCTACGTCACCAAACGCGATACTGTCGCCTTTTGCGATCGTTTGAGAATACGGGCCCTGGTCAGTACTCCGGCTGGGCCAACACCACCTATACTCCGTTTCATACATCAGGTGCAACGCTGTGGAAGCTATGCAAGAAGTTCGGCCAGCAAAATGTGTAAATCCGCGTGTCGTTTGCTTGGCCTCTGCGATTAGTTCCTGTAGCGCGCTGCCAGTGCTAATCGCGGAGGCCACGATACAAAAAAAGAAAGGGACGCTAAGCGATCCAGAACAAACTATCGACAACACTGTAAATAACGGACTACCTTTATTTCTTGGGCAGAAATCACCTTTTATAATACAGCCTAAGGAGGGGAACAAATCACATTACGAGTGGCAGGGGCGTAGCCAGAAATTTTTTTCGGGGGGGGGTTCAACCATACTTTATGTATGTTCGTGCGTGTTTTTGTATGTGTGCGTGCCTACATACGCAAGGAAAATTGAAAAATTTCGGGGGGGGGGGTTTGAACCCCCCCCCCCTTGGCTACGCCCCTGGTATATTCATTGAACTGGTTCTTCGCGCGAAGGCATCTACTGCAAGAAGTCTCGCTAACTTCCATAGCGTTGCACGTGATGTATCAAACAGAGTATAGAGAGAAAGAGTGGTTCGTGAAAGAAGAAATGAAAAGGGGCGCTATTTTCTGCCTCCCGTTGTGGGGACACGGCTCAGCAGGCTTGCGCGCTCCCTCCTTGACCTCACAGACCTCGCCCGACGAAGAGGAACGCGATCGCCCGTGGCGCAGTACGTGCGTTCATGCAGTGGCAACAGAGTGGCTACTTGTGCTAGTTGAAGCTTAGAATAACAGAGAGCTGAGCTAGTTGGTAAGTATTCAATCTAAAAAGACAGGGCGTGCAAACACGGACACAAGAAAGAAGTCAGGATTTGCCTTAACGGTTATCCTTCGCGTAGACCCCCACGCGTGCCGGATTGATAGGTTCGCCTATTGCACGGGCATGCGCAGATACGTTTTCGTGCCTTCTTTCTTTTCCGCCGTTGTGCATCTATTCAGCTGTTAGTCGGCGTTTGTGGTGTCCTGACTTCTTTCTTGTGTCCGTGTTTGCACGCCCTGTCTTTTTAGAATGGGCTAGTTGGTACTGCATTCTAAAGGAAAAATATTTTCTTTGTGCGCAGAACGTCTGTCCTATCTGACTTCTTTTCTCAAACGCTGTGGGCACAAAGAAAGCATTTTCCTTTTAGAATGCAGTGGCAGCAGTGGACGCACGCGGTCAGGGACGCTAGAAGCCGGGCCGTAACCACGGGTTCATAAGGTTAGATTGTGCTAGCGTCCCTCTCTGTCGGGCAAAGTCTGTGACGTCTCGGACGAAGTGCGCAGGCCTTCTCCTCTGTAGGTGATTTCGGCTGGACTAGCACGGGCGCTATCTTGTACACGTTCTGTGATAGAACGGAACGCAGAGTTGCGAGAGGATGAGAGGGAGAAAACAGACAATAGACGAAAGACAAGTTGCCCGGAAAAACGTGTCACATTTTGATCGCCTGCTGAGGCAGTTGGCTGAGGAAATCCAGAAATGCTTCCGACGCATGAGAGAGCGAGAGAGAAAGATCAATCCAAAGAACGTTTTTCGGTTTGCTGCCCTGCACTGGGGAAGGAGTAAGGAGGGATAGAAAGGTATGAAGGAATACCAGAGTATTATAACTGAATATCACTATTTGGTGTCGTTATTTTTAATAGCTTGAAATTGCAGAGCACGATTGCTTAACAATTTGTTTGTGTTGATTGGGCGCTAAGTTTCAGTTTCAGTTTATTATTTCTGTTTCAGTTTATTATTTCTTTCAAATACAAATGTACATGGTTAGTAGCATGCAGGCGACGTCGAAATTCAACGAGATTTTCGGTGGGAGCACTGGTTGCCATTTTGGCAAACTGTCGGTGCGGGATTGGATTAAGCCAGACACAAAGCAGGCTAATTCGCTTACCCGGTCCAAGCGCTTACGTTTCGATCCAATCCAAGTCGTCTGGAGACCATTCTATATCCGTTCTGTCGGACGAAATGGCGTCCGTTGTGTGCCCGACTTTAGCCTAGTAGACGACAAAAATTATTGACAGCATTGCCTTTTCGGGTTGCTGTTCTCACGTCCGAGAGTCAAACGAGCCTCGACCAATGCCGTGCGGCGTGGTAGAACGTTCTATCGCAGAACATGCACAAGATTGCGCCTTTCGTGAACGCTGCTGGCACTGGCAGGCGCGGCCAGCTTGGACTGCAGGCCGAGACAAGAGGCGTGGTCTTCTCCTGCACTAACTGTCTAAATTTCGTGACAATTTCAGGGAAGAAAAAACAAGTATTCAAGTCCATATATGAGAGGCAGATGTTCTGAACGATCTGTAATACACAGCCAGACACAGAACACGACCCCTTACAAAGAACAAAAAAAAAAGAGACTTGACCACAACATAAGAGTTTTGAAAACAACGTTCACGTCACTCAATTTTCTTCTTGCCCTTCCATTAGCCTCATACGTTAAAATATGTATAATAAGATACATTTTAAAGCGAGAGCCTTAAATGGCCCATGAAACGCGAAAATTCACCTGCGTCCCTTGTCAGCGTCCCGCTTCGGCGGTGTCAACACGAGGGATGCAAAAAATCATCATCACTTGAAGACACCACCATATGACGTCATCGTGATGTCATAGTGACGTCACGCACACTACTACACATGACGACATCACATGACATCGTAGCTTGGTCAAAGGTGGGCCCATCGTGGAGGCTGTGCAAAACCAGGTGAGGCTCTTACGATCCTGGAGGCCGCGTGTAATTACTTCAGGGGAGAAAGCTTTTGGGGGGTGGCAGGGCAGGATGAATACATACACTGAGAATAAAAAGAAGATGGCTTTCTGTTTCCAGTCGTCTTAGGTGAATGCATAAACGGGACCTTGTGAGTTTTTGTTGTTGGGGACGGGTTCAGAACCTAGGACCCCACGCTTCGAAAGCAAGCGTCTTAACGAATGGGCTAAAGACCGGGGATTTACGGAGAGCGCCAGACGCAATAAGCAATAGAAGTGTCGCAACCCCTTGCCCTCTGCGTGCCAGATCAGGCGGAGGAACTCGCCATCGCGTAGGCGGCTTACCACCCTATGTCGAAACCAATAATTACAGACTCTCGAATAGCTTGCGAGAGCTATCTGGCAGGGGAGATTTGCCCGCTGGCAAACAGAATATTGAGACTTAGCGTCAGGGACCAGGAGCCCACCGCAAAACAAATAACATGGATTCCAGGCCATCAGGGTCTCCGGGGTAACGAAGATGCACATGCAGCGGCCCACGCGCTTACTTCCCGAGAGCCTCCCCGTTGCCTTGATCGGCCCGAACGTCCCACACCCGTAACACGGTAATACGGTTCCGAGAACGCAAAGACTACTATATCTAACAGCACCGTTTGTATGCCCCACTAGCGAAAGAACTGTCGAAAAGGTCAGCGGGACTAAACCATTAGGACGAAAAAAAAAAAAAAAACGAGTGGACAGTGCCAGCCTTGTGGCTAAGTTGCCGAAGCTTACCACATGGTTTGGGCCTGCCAACTGAACGCAAAGTAAACCCCAATCCCCAACTCTACGAACCAGCCCTGGGAGGCGACCTTGCTCAACAGCTCAGAACTAAAGGAACAGCAAACTGCTCTAGCGGGTTCGGGCGGCGGCTTCGACCAATGATGCGCCGTTCTAGGGATGTCGACAAGACCAGTAGGGATGAGGGGTTTGAAACATCATTTGCTTTATAAAGGTTTCTGCTGTTGCTGCTCCTGCTCCGCGAGTCTCGCACAGCGGTGCGGCTTCTGCGTCCACTACAAAATACAGAGCTTCCTTTGGTTCGTTTCACTGGGTTGCGCTGCCGGGAACAGCTATCCCGAAAGCGTACGTTTCACCCTGACGAATGATAGGCGTGACAAAAATGACAAAGCTCTTCCGCAAAGCTCCGAAAGCCATCGCCGTCCTTCTTGCGTCGAGTTATCCCCCCCTTCCAATACGAAGGAGGGCTTAGACATCCTCTCACGCTCCTTCGTACATCCTTTCACTGACGTGCAATTTGTCACGCACGCCGATGCTGCCTCAGAGCCGCGCAACCTGGAAAGCTCCACAAGCTTGCGAAATGTTTAGCGTTAGTACGCACAAAGTTGCCCGACTGAGACACGCACAGATGAGAGACACAATTAGACACACGAAGCGCACGAATTGCGTCTCTCTTTTGTCCGTCTCTCAGTCGTGTAATTTCGTGCGCACTAATGGCAAAGCAACAGGCCCAAATCGCAAGCTTAGCGAACGTTCAGCGGTTGGGTTCGGCCGATTACTCTCGCCTGGCAGCCGACAGCGAGTGATGAGCTCAAGCTGATTACAGCATGCGTGTTGTCAACATCATCATCATTATCATCCGAGTGAAATGCAGAACACTCGCCATGGGCGCTTCATTTAAATATTTTCTGAAAATCAAGATAAATGCATAAAACTATAGTGGCGCTTTCGGTACAAAATGCCGGGAAAGCAATTCGCACTTTCCTTAGAGACTTACATTAATTCTAGTTAATCAATTCTAGCTATTTGGGCGCCTAACATGGTCACGTAGGTAGCAGGGAGTGCACACTTAGCAAGATTCCGGCTGCGCTGGTTCCACGGTTACCGGCAGCGCAGTCTGTGCTTGCAAGCCCACCTGTTGAGAAACGAGGACTTGATTGAAATGACAGCTGCTCTTGTCGCTCGTCCTACGTGCTGAGCATTGCGTACCCCTGCTTTCACATTCAGGCACCCCGGGCGACTCGAACAGCCTGCTGTGCGTAAAAGTTGTGCAATTTATGCAAGCCTGCAGGATAGCTCGTGAACAATGGTGCCGGATTCGGTAAACACGACGCTTAGAGTGTTGCGGGTCCTGGGAACTTCCTGCGCGAGGCAAAGTGAAATCAGATTGCCTTTGACGTATTCCCGTAAAGCAATCAACTGTCGGTTTGCGTTGACGTCCACGTTGATTTCCGTTCATGAAAAAACGAAGTTTTCTCGAAGCAACGCTTCCATTCAGACCAATTCCGAAGTTCATTCTGGTCGAAACTGCGCAATAGGACGGGACACGAAGAAAGGCAAGACAAACGAGCGTAGCTGCGCTCGTTTGTCTTGCCTTTCTTCGTGTCCCGTCCTATTGCGCATTGTCGACCAGAATGAACTCGTACCAACTCGCCCAACTCTCCACGCTGCAATTCCGAAGTGTTTTGAAACTACCCCTTGAACTGTTATGCAGCGAGCACTGCTCATCGAGAAATATGGACTTATCGGTCTAAAGTGTACGAACCCTGATGATTGCCGTTCCCGGGGGGTTGTGCTGCTCGGCGTGACCAGGCCCATCGAGCCCTACTTACTTTCTTAAAAGTACCGATTTGGCCTCGCACGTATAGACATTTTCCATGTGACCACTTACTCGTGTTTACGTCTGTGTTATTTGTTTTTTTTCTTTTCTATTCTCTTTCCTCTTTCTTTTCCCGCTATCTTCCTTTCCCTATGTTTCAACTTTCCCAAATGAGCAGGCAGGCGTTGTGCCCCTTTAGGTGGCAATTGTCAGCCTGTTCCCTCCCTATTTCCTATGTGTCTTCGTGTTTTCTATGCATTCAAACCAAATAGAGAGATAAGTAACTGTTTATACGTAACAAACAAGAAGCCTGGTTGCAATGTGTCCATAGAGCCTAGCTAATCCAAAAATTATTTTCTCTTGCTTTTAATTTTTTTCTAGCGACACATTTCACCCATGGGATGTCTTACAAGCATAAATGCAGCTTGGCAATCAACAAGGCGTCATTCTGCTTTCCCCATCTTTGCACCGAATAAACATGTTCGTTCCTGCGGCTCCCCTTCGTTGCTTCCCTTTGATTCTTTTTCAAGCGAAGCTGGTGATGACTCACAGATTTCGGTGGCGGCGTCTTGCGCGAAAAACGCGGCGCCGGTGCGTGGACAGAAATGCGGCCGCCAAAGTCGCGCCGGTCACATGCGTGTTTTTATGCGCCGTTTTGCAATCACTGATGCTCTCTCGATACTGGGCTTCTCGGCGATCAACCATTTGTAATATGGCTATCTGATCTCTTATCGAGGTCGCTCGTTCGTTTCACGTTTGCCTCAAACTTTGACGAGCACCTCCGGCGCCTTGAAGCTGTACTTCAAGCAATCAAGACCTCCGGACTCACCCTGAAGCCAGAAAAGTGCCGTTTCGCGTACGAGGAGCTCCTGTTCTTGGGCCATGTCAATAGCAAATCTGGAGTTCGCCCCGATCCGCGGAAAACAGCTGCCATCGCTGCCTTCCCGCCGCTTACCGACAAGAAGGCCGCACGCCGATTTCTCGGCTTGTGCGCCTATTACAGACGCTTCGTCAAGGAATTTTCACGGATCACCGAGCCACTAACTCATCTCACGAAGACCGACGTGGAGTTCAAGTGGGGAAGGGTGCAAGTCGAGGCATTTCAAGAACTGAAACAACGCCTGCAGACGCCTCCGATACTTGCGCGTTTCGACGAATACACCGATACGGAAATCCACACCGACGCAAGCAGCGTAGGACTCAGCGCCGTCCTTGTGCAGAAGACCGACGGAGGGGAAAGAGTCATCAATTATGCTAGCCGGTCCTTATCCAAAGCAGAAGGTAACTATTTCACAACGGAAAATTAGTGTCTTGCCATCATCTGGGCTACGTCTAAGTTTCGCCCCTACCTGTACGGCAGGCCCTTCAAAGTTGTGAGCGACCACCACGCCTTGCGTAGGCTAGCCAGCTTGAAGGGCCCTTCAGGTCGCCTCGCACGGTGGAGCCTAAGACTTCAAGAATTCGACATTGCCGTCGTTTACAAGTCGGTAAGAAAACACTCCGACGCCGACTGCCTGTCTCGTGACCCCGTCGACGCACCGCCGCAGGACGACCACGATGATGACTGCTTCTTTGGAAGCATAAGTGCCGACGACTTCGCAAAACGACGGCAAGCCGACCCGGAACTAAGGGGTCTTGTGCAATACATCAAGGGCAGGACCGCAGTTGTTCCGCAAGTATTCAGGAGGGGATTGGCGTCATTTCTCTTGAAAAACGACGTCCTCGTAAAGAAGAACTTCTCTCCGGCCCGGGCCAACTACCTTATCGCTGTAACTTCGGCACTACGACCAGAAGTTCTGCAGGCCCTGCACGACGACCCGACGGCTGGCCACCTCGGCTTTTCCCGCACGCTCGCGAGTGATACAGGAAAAATACTACTGGCCACGCCTTCCTGCCGACGTCGTCCACTACGTTAAGACTTGCCGACATTGCCAGCGACGGAAGACACCGCCGACTAGGCCAGCGGGACTTCTACAGCCAATCGAACCACCTCACCGGCCGTTCCAGCAAATCGGGGTGGACCTACTGGGGCCGTTCCCGACGTTGCCTTCCGGCAACAAGTGGATCGTCGTAGCAATTGACTACCTCACCCGCTACGCCAAGACAAAGGCCTTGCCCAAAGGCAGTGCCGCCGAGGTAGCCAAGTTCTTCGTGGAGAACATCGTCTTGCGTCATTACGCCCCAGACGTCCTCATCACAGAGGTACCGCCTTTACTGCGGACCTAATTAAGGCGATCTTCAAATACAGCGAGACGAGCCACCGCCGCACCATCGCCTACCACCCGCAGACCAATGGCCTCACCGAGCGTCTAAATAAGACCATCGCCGACATGCTGGCCATGTACGTCGACGTTGACACAAGACGTGGGACGCCGTCCTTCCGTACGTGACCTTCGCTTACAACACGGCCGTACAAGAAACGACTCAGATGATGCTGTACAAGTTGGTCTACGGAAGGAGCCCGGCGACGACGCTCGACGCCATGCTACCCAACGCCACCGGCGAAGAAAATCTCGACGCCGCCCCTTACTTACAACGTGTCGAAGAAGCTCGACAGCTCGCCCTCCTGCGCACCAAGACCCAGCAGCACACCGACAGACGTCGCTACAATCTTCGACGACGCTTTGTGGAGTACCAGCCCGGCGACCATGTCTGGGTCTGGACGCCAATACGACGACGCGGACTGAGCGAGAAGCTTCTTCGACGATACTACGGACTGTACAGGGTACTTCGACGTCTCGGCGCACTCGACTACGAGGTTGTCCCCGACGGCATCACGAACCCTCAGAGGCGCCGAGCTCGACCCGAGGTCGTGCATGTGGTGCGCCTTGAACCGTACTATGCTCGTTAACGCACCTGAGGACTCTAATGTTTGCTTGCTTAGTTTTCCTTAATATTGCATGTATTCATGTTCTGTTTTAAGCATCGGGCCGATGCTTTTTCAGAGGTGGCATTGCCACGTGCGTTTCTTATTACATCACTTTTGCTGTATTCGGTTTTCGCCCACAAAGGCTGTCAGCAACGCTCAGCGCAAACTGCGCCTCATTATTCGAGAAGCTTCGCGATTATTGTAGATCATTTTGTCAAGATTGCGCGCAGGACTCGAACACTCGAGCTTATTATAGAGTTTGCGCAACAACCAGCGACATCGCTGGAAAGTTGGATACCGCCTGTATAAAAGCCGACGCGCTTGACCGCTTGTCAGTTGATCGACGGTCGATGCTCTGTTCGCCGCTATCAGTGTATTGCTGTAGTTGACTTTCAGTTTGCCGGCCACAATTTCGGCCAAATAAAGAGTTTCATCCCGGACGTGCTGACTGCTGCCTTCGTCGACGTCACCACCACGTGACGATATATATATATATATATATATAATATGAAGAGGCTGTCTTCGGTTTCCGTAAGATAAATAGGAAAATTATATACGCTTCTAAAAAATTGTTTGTTTGTCATCTTTATCGAGTCCTTGATAAAGATCGGTCTCCGATCGAAACGTTGACACACTGTAAAAAATAGTTGTAAATTTACAGATAAAATACATGAAATTTCTGTGCCGCGAAAGAAACTTTCTGTAAATGTGCCATGAAGGAAATCTGTTAAAACGAGAAACCGAAATTTTCTGTTATTCGTGACCTTCAGCAAAACAAACGACTCAAAATTGAACCTCCACAGTTTTAAATACCTGAAAGATTACAAATGTCCATGAAATAACATTTCATGTTTTTCTGGTTTCTCGTACAATGCTGTTTTGATTGATTAATATTGAGAGCCTTTTCTGCGGTTCTACGTTCATTCCTCGCGGGCCTCTACATTTACAAGATGGCTACCGCTCACGTCGAAGCGCGGCTACGCACGGGTGCAGTGCGGCTACGGCACCCTCCTGCTCCTGCTTTTCGTGCGTCTGTCATTGAAAGGTGGGTGGTTTGCTTCTAACTAGAGTTCCTTAAGCCCCAACCGCATGCACGCGATTTTCGAGCGACGGCGACGAGCGACAGCGACAAACGGGCTCCGTCGCGATGTCGCGTCGCGACGGGAGCACCCACATGTTCGCGACAAAGTGTCATGGTTGCTAGATTTAAAACTATTGCGTGCACGCAGGTAAATTGCAAAAAAGAATTACAGAGTAGATGAATGGCAGCATGTCAAATTTATTATTGACTTGTGTGAGATAAGGAAGTCACAGCAGCGTTATGGGATTTTCTTTTTTTTTTTTTTGCAATGTTTTGTTTAACTGCGACAGTAGTATCTGCTGTGACCTCCAGGGGGCGCCCGGAAGCGCACGCTATCTATCTACTACGCATCTACGACGTCTACGACGCTACGACGCACTTTAAACTGACATTGCAGCAAGCTACCATCATTGCAGCAAGCTACCACCGAAACATCAAAACGAGCCGTCGATCAAAATTAACGACAAAATACGGCCGCTGCCTCGCCCTCCACGTGAGATGGGGTTGCAAAGAAGGTAGGCTATAACTTGCATTCATTGAAGCACGCGCCGATAGGAAGCATGAAGAGCAAATTGCAACCGAAGCGAGGATCGGTGATGCTTCCATGTTGCCGGAAATCGTCACGCTCACTTCCGGGCGACAAGCGATTTTTTATAGTTTTCCAGAAAGCTGCGACGCGACAAGCGACAGCGATGGATGGCCCTCCGCGACAGCAAATCATGTCGCTCGTCGCCGTCGCCCGAAAATCGCGTGCATGCGGTTGGGGCTTTACAGCAAGGTCTCGTTATTATGCCTGCCCGCTTTCGAAATTCGCTCTCGCGTAGTTTCTAATTCAGCTTTTCGTCGGCAGCGCGCGCGACCACAACGTTGTGCGAGAGCCGCAATTCCTGCCATGCTTTGGTAGCAATACTGATGAGGCTTTGTAAGTGGTGCTTGAGGGAACGCCTGCTGTTGTACCTCATTTATTTTTTTGCTGGTAGCGGCAGCGTACGTCAAAGTATGCGAATTTGTACTTGGACGGTTGCAGAGCGCTTACTACAGCGTTCGCCGCGCACTTCATGTGCGTTCTCTGCGGGCAGTCATTAACGAGGTTTCGCTGTGCAGAATAATGAAATGTATTTGTTCAATTTACCCGCTTTGTTTCTTTATTACATAAAACCTGTGTATTCTGTGTTTCTGCACGTATCTTTTTCTTGTAGCTTGGCCCGACTTTCTCTAAAAACTAATGAAGTGCGTATAACTCAGCTCAGCTAACCGAGCGACGTTATATAATTCTTTTTTTTTTAATGAAAGTGCAAACGTTGCTTTTTTTGTGTGTTTATCTACGTGTAATAGGTAGCTTTCTCCTGCATAGTGAACATGGCCCTGAGCAATGACGTTGTGGCTTGGTGTACGGCGTTTTGTGTTTTGTAGTGGTCATTGCATGATAAGGTCTGCTTGGTTGCATAATGCTATGTATTTTGAACATTGCTGGCGGGAACGTGCCAACGCATAGCTTCTGGGCGTAGTATCATTGGATGACTTTCCTTACGGAGCATTAAGTTCCTGGCGAAAGATAGATGACCTCGGTAAACCTAGTTTACCGAAGGGACGTGTGGGGCACATCCACTCGGTAAACTGATACCTCGAGTGACTAGCCAATGAGACACGGGCTTGACGTGTACACGCGCTTCCTTGCGTCATCGCATTCCGCCTGCGTTGCAGTGGAACACGTCTTCTCCTCGGTAGGAGAAACTCAGCGCGTTTCGGATTGGCGTGATCCCTGCTGGAGCTCATGTTAGATACGCGTTTTTTATCCGTGGTTTGCACGCAACGGCGTGAAGCCGTGAAGACCTCTGGAAAGTGGGCTCAAGTGCGCTCGTAGTACAGGTGGTGAATCGTGGCACATGCCACATGTGATCTCTCAGTGAAGCACCAATGCCGACGCCGCTGTTCTAGCCGTTCGTGAAGGCTTATTGTGGACATCGATCGTGACTACCGTTAAGGAATCCCGGTTTCCGGAGAGGCGGACTTTGTTTTTAGTGGCGTATTGAAGGGCGAATGAATATTTCGTTGGCTCTCGCCCGTTTTGTTCACCAGTGCTTGGCGGCAGTAGTTATAAAACTTCCATCGTCGAATAAAAGTACCGATACAACTTTTGAATAACGCAACCAAGTTACGAGATGTGTTCCTCGCTGAACGCGAAATTTTTTAGCTCTGTGAGGCGCACGTTCTGTCGCGCGTGAGGTTCAGGGCGTCTGAAAAAAAAGAAAAAAAAAAAGACGTGCGCACGTTTTGGTCGACAGGTTTAGAAGGACATCCGTTGTATACCTCCGCCCTATCGACATGTAGGCTACAAAAGAGCAGCTTGACACAGAACAGCGGCTCCCGAACTGCTCAGACGACTGGCATATGACGGATTGGTCTGCGTGTTTAGCCAGCTATGCTACCGCGACAGATGTGCTTTGTTTATTTGACGGCGCTGTTTCCTGCCAAATGACGCCGTGCGAAACAAACTGTAATTACGCTAATATTATCACTGAAAAAATAACATCTACTCCTTTAAGCGCATCACTCCTTGAATGAAGCGAATTGCTCATTAGAAATGTTCTGCGATTTGTAGAGAGAGAGAGAGAGATGCTCTTTATTAGAAATACAGAGATTTTTGCCGGCGTCAGTATACCGCTGGCATGCTACTCTGTGTAGGGATGGGGAATGGGATTGACAGATTAAAGAAGAGAGGGGAGGAAATAATAATAGAAAGAAAGAATATAAAAAAATGAAATGAGCAAGTGAACCTGATAGAAATATTTACACGGAGGGTGTCAGGTAAGATAAGGCTTTGCTATGTGAAATAGCCAACCATTAAAGCTTTTCGACTAGGCCGATTTTTGATAGGTAATTAAACAGTGCCTGTAAAACCCGTCGCTGCTTTGAAGGGCTGGTCACTGGGCCTAATAGTTGTGTAATGTTAACTGATCGTGACAGATCATGTCCACTTGTCGCTCAAGCAACTGTCTCTCATCGCGGTACGCGGAACATTCCAGTAATATGTGCTCCACAGTCTCTATGCTGCCACAGTTATCACAGCAGGGACTAGTGGTGTGCCCTATGCGGTACAAATAACAGTTCGTGTACGCCACATTCAGTCGAAGACGATGGTACAGCGTCTCAAGTTGGCGAGGAAGTGTTGGGGAAATTTTCACTCTCACTTCTTAGATCTTGAACATATGTATTGTGTTGCTCTTTTGCGGAGAAGCAAAGTTCATGCTATGTAGTTTACAGCACGTAATAGTCAGGAAGTGGCGTACCAGGGTGAGGGTTCAACCCCCCCCCCCCCAATTAATTGTTAGGTTTTGCATGTGTAAATATGCACGCACGAACATACATAAAGAGAGATTGAACCCCTCCCCCGAAAAGAATTTCTGGCTACGGCCCTGCAGGCAGCTGCAACTCGTCTTCTGGCCCAATGGCTTAGCCCAACTCGAACGAGTTTTTCAGTAAAAATAAAAATCAATTGACACTCTGCTTTTCATAAAACGAAGGACATTTTGCTCCATCTCAGGCGGCAAGTTTTCCCAGATTGATACAGATCATTGGACAAATTTCCCCACCACGTGCCCTTTATAAATGGATTCCTGGTAACGAAAAAGTGTGACGGAAATCGCAACTTGGTGGCTCGCTAGCCCAAATAATCAAATAGTCGACGCGAAGCAACCGTCATTGCGAACGTCATTGCGCATGCATTGTTGATTCCTTGCGTAAACACTTTCTGAAATGGAGGTTCATTGAGCGCGCCCACGTGCTCAGGTGTTATTCGTCTGCATGCTTAGCCTCACGTCCGTGCAAATGCGAATGCCTTTAAAGGCTTTTTGAAAGCATTAGGAATACGTTTCAGTTAGTTATAGCATTTAATGTGAAAGATTCATTCTCTCTGAATTGGCAAAAATGTTTGTTACAGTCAGGCATTAGCCTCCTTTCCTTTCTTTTTATAGCTTTACAGAAGTGCATACCGTTATAACAGACTTTTCTATTTCTTTCGGTAATTACAGTTTTTTATTTATTTCAGCGATGCATGTCTGCAGTCTCTGTGGTACCACCAAGACGACTGTGCCACGTTTCATGAAGTGTGCCGCACTGCACAAAAACATGAATGCATTCTGCATGAAGTGCCATTGGAACAGTACAGAAAATTGTTCCGAGAATTCCTTCTCTGAGCTAGTGCTACGAGATACCGAGGACGAAACTAGGACTGTAAAGAAAACGAAGAGTCCAAAAGGGTTTATATCGTTGTGTGTCATGGAAGCCCAAATTACCGGCGCTAAGACACAATATAATGGATCACACTAAGTTGGCACTGATGCTATAGTGCCCTAAGGTGCTGCAGCATCTTCAGCTACCAGAAGGTAAGAGGATTATTTGACAGCGGCCTGCTCCTCAAATTGTTCGCTGCTTTAATTTACCTTCTATTATTGAGAGCATTTATTTATTTTTATCCTATATCACATATACAATAGGCTGTAGTTCAATAAAAAATATTGGCTAACTTTTTAATTGTCTTCGTATGCTTGTTTGAACTCCAGGGTACAGGAGTTTTAATGGCTACCTATCGCATAATTAACTTCATAACTTTTATCACTGCAGGCAAGTACAAGAGAAGATAACGTCGAAGACGTGCCGTGCTCCCCTTTCATCATTGGCAAAGGTACTTCTATGGATACTTGCAATATATTGCTGAATATTTCTAAACAGCAAATATTTTGTTCCAGGAGAAAACTTTCCGACTGCCGGGGCATTTACCATCTGTATTGATACCCATGCTGTGATCGAATCCACCACACGGTGCCAGGCATTCAAGTTGATGTTCTTTACACACTTCGCCTTTACTATTGAATACCGCAAGGAGGTCAGCCTAACCCTGGAGTTCACACAAAGGTAACACTTAATGTGATTTTTCTGACTTTTTGGACAAGATTCATGCAACTGACTTAGATCAAGCCACATTAGATAGCACAAAAGTAGACAAGTACTGGGGAATTTCCAATATCTGATACTACACTCCCATTTGGCTAAGCCAGTGAGGGTTCTGATGGAAGGAATGACCAAACAGAAATGTTCAGCTTAAGTGTAAAACTGTCTACGGGAATTCTGAGCTGCCATAAAAGATTTTAAATAATGATAGTATATAGAACGGTTCAGCGTTACTAGAACAAACTCAGTTTAATAGCTCCGCCGGAGAGGCGGTCCGCGTGGCGGTCGTGAGAACTAGTGGCGCTGCAGTCACGTCTAGCTCCCGCGGCTGGCGCTTGTTGTGATCGGCGCCGCCGATGTACGAGCGCACGTGGGTTACAGCATCGGCTGCGCTTTGTTAGCTCGTCATTTTTGCGACTGTTCTTGGCCAGGCTCAGCGTCTTGTACGAAGACACGTGCATGATGTACGAAGCGTAACGAGGGCGAACAGATTTACAGTGCGGTATGCCGACTTGCTTTGCGCCGGGCTGCAAGAGCGGCTACCGCAACGACGACTCCGCTTCACGACGCTTCTTCGGTCCTCCAAAAGACCCTACGCTATTCAAGCTTTGCAGAGGCGTAGTCATAAATTTCTTTCAGAGGGGTTCAACCATACATTATGTATGCTCGTGCGTGTGTTTGTATGTGTGCGTGTATATATACACATGCAAAATTGAAAAATTTCGGGGGGGGGCATGAACACCCCCCCCCCCTTGGCTACGCCCCTGAAGCTTTGCATCGCAAAGATAGAAAGCTTACTGCGCAATGCAAGGTCTGTGACGTTCATTTTGAGAGTGGCGACATTGTAAACCACTATTGTCGGGTCGTGGCGGGACAAGAAGTTTTGATCCCACGTGGAAAGTGGGAACTCGCGCCCGGTGCCGTGCCGCGCTTGTTCCCACCACTTCCACGCCACATTTCAAAACCAAAATGTTCGGGGTTTAGGCGCAAATCCCCCCCAAAACGCACGGCGTCCCGCGAAAGCGCAGTGCCCGATTTGGAGGAGCCACCAGAAATAGAACAGCAAAACGAAAGGCACGCGATTACCTATATACGCTACCGAGACTGAGAGTTGCATGGCACTGACATTGGATCAGTTGTCAGCTGTCGCTATGCCTTCAAAGCAGTGGATTTTCGAGAGATTTTACGACGAGGTATTGAACAAGATGTGCGGCATATTTTACACTCGCCGGCTCCGGAACGGGCTGCTCAGTGCAAAAATTTGACACGGTACATATAGAAAAGACGAGGACCAGCACTGGTCCACTTCTTTTCTATGTGTACCGTGTCAAATTTTTTGCGCTGAGCAGTTTAATGTTGGAATACCAACTAGCCCAATCCCACACTTTGCTTCGGGAACGGAGGCTTACTTGTGCAAAAGATATTTGTAGTTGACGAGCAGTTGAACTGCGTAGTGAACGGCTACAGCACGAAACGCAAACGGCTGTCGTACAGTGTAAGAAGTGCTGCGGGCATGGAACATCTGCTCGCTGAAGTTGAAAAACTGAAGTTGAATACTGACGACCCTTCTAGCTACAGAGTACGCGCGAATAACTGCTCGGTGCTCACATCACGGCCGATCTCTTCGAATTGTTTAAGGCATCGTAGAAGGATGCGATGTAGAAAGATGAGACACCGAAAATACAACTATCCGCTGAAAAATTGCTCAGAGACGACATTTATTCGATGTATCGCACAGTGAGATTTCATTTAGCGAGTTCTCGTAAAATTTTCCGATTTTGGGTCAGTATCCCTTTCACCGTCGCGAAAACGTGTCTTGTAAACATTGCAAAGCATTGGTGATGTTTTTCGAGAATTTTTTTAAAATAAATTGTAGAAACATGAGTACTGTTTTTCGAGAACGTTTTTGTATCTCGAGTAAGTACGCTTCTTTGTACACTATAAAGGCTTTACAAACGTGTTGGGTTGTCTTGGTCTAGATAAGACGGCAGCGGCTAAAATTGTGCTGTAGTTATAAAAAGTACGCTGAAAACCCTCATTCGCTTAGAAACTCCTATGCTTGGAAGTTAAGCGCAATGTAGACAGCTCAAATATTGTCACAGGGTCGTGACGTCGACGAAGCCAGCAGTCAGGAGGTCCGAGATGAAACTCTTTATTTGGCCGAACTTGTGGCCGGGAAACTGAAAGTCAAACTACAGCAATACACTGATAGCGGCGAACAGAGCGCCGACCGTCGATCAACTGACAAGCGGTCAAGCGCGTCGGCTTTTACAGGCGCTATCGAACTTTCCAGCGATATCGCTGGTGGCGGCGTTATCTCTCGACAAAGCTGGAACATTCGCGTGCAGCGCGCAATCTTACCAAAACGATCTACTACAATCGCGAAGCTTCTCGAACACTGCTTCGCGGACAGCGTCGAGCGTTGATAACCGTACTTGCTGGTCAAACCCGAATACATCAAAATAAAACAAGAAGTGGGCGTTGCAATATAGACCGAACATCGATTCTTAGCCAATCAATGAACAACGCACGCGGGCCAATGCATACAGACAACCTTATGCATATCCACCTAAGTATCCACCAAGCTAGTACAATAAGAAAGTTGCCGCGCAGTTGCCGCGAGCAGCTGCGCGGCGGACCGCAGCGTTATGCCGTGGCAGCAGACGACGCGGCGATAGTGGCGCAAGACGGAACTGCAGCGCCGCTAGTTCTCGCGACCGCCGTTCGGACCACCCTCCTCCGCTGGCGGAGATACGGAGCTTTGAAACTGAGTTTGTTCTAGTAACGTTGGAACGGTTGACGTATGAAGTATTTTTAATCACTGTTTAATGAGGATTTCGAAGGGGCACCAAGTAACATGAAAAAATTTTCATTCAGTTACATAAGAGCTAGCACTTTTTTATGCAATTCTGCTGCCGGAGCAAGGTGTGTGTCCGGGCTAGTTGGTATACCGTATTTGTGAGCACAACGCAGAGAGAGAAAGAGGCACAATAAACAAAGGACCGACGAGGAATGGCGCGGTCAAGCGAGAATTCCCTGTAAGCAAAATAGGCACAGATTGCATCAGCGACACGTCTATAAGTTTATTTCGCATATATAGCTACAAACAACTTTTTCATATCTCTTATTGTTTGCAACGGAGAACATGTGCACGCATGCGCTTTAGGATGAGTATGATTCGAATTTGTAGGCGCAAGGAAGACACGGACGAGAAGGGAGACACACACACAGGGCGCCACTGCCAACAATGTTTATTCCAAGAAAAACAGAGGCTATTTATGCACACAGTGTTGTCATGTTTCATTGCTGCGCAGTCGCATTGAGATATTGCAACTCTTTCTGAGATAAAGATACGGAGGCCACACTCACGCAACGATCACCGGCTTCAATAATCTTCTGTGCCTCAATTATCAATCTATTCCACTTGTCTCGACTTTTGGCAATCACGGAACATGCGCGAAAATCTGGTACACACTTGCAATCTCTGCAATGTATAGCCAGGTGACCCTCTCTGCCATTCCTCACATTGTTGCAATGCTGCCTGAGCCTGTCGTTTAAACACTGCTCAGTTTGGCCTACGTACTTTTTGCCACAAGACAGGGGAATATCGTAGACAACGCCAACCTGGCATTCGACATATTTAGTTTCATGGTTTATGGTACAGGCTGGTGCTTTTCGGAGGCAAGGATTCGTCATTTTGCAAAGTTTAGACATTTTCAAAGGTGCAGAGAAGATCACCTTTACATCAGCTCGCTCAGCAATCTTCTTTAAGTTGTGGGACACGCGATGAAGATGTGGTATCACAGCCACTTTTTCTTTTTCACGAGATGGCTCTTGGGTCACTTGGCGGGTTCGCGATTTCTTCAAAATTGTTTCAGCTACCGAAACCAGTACAGCTTGCGGGAAGCCTGCCTCTTCCAGGCGCTTTACCTGCTTGCCGAAACTCTCCGCTACACGATGGGGACAGGATTTCTTGAAAACGTTTAGCATGCAGAGGTTGGCGATACTACGCTTAACAAGCTTAGAATGACAGGAGCTAAAGGGTAGCAGTGATTTATTCGCCCGAGGCTCGTACTGCCAGCAGACATGGTTAGTCTCGAAAAATAATCGCATATCTAAAAACCTTATGGATGAATCAACCGAAAGTTCGTGAGTCACTTCAATTGGAGATAAAATGTGCCTAAAAGTTGTCAAAGTCTCGCTAACGACTAGGTCGGCGTCAATGGACGTCTTGTCAATAAAAACTAAGAAGTCATCAACGAACCTAAAAACTTTGGTAACGCTACTACCCTCAATAAGACTGGAGATAGATCTGTCTGCCTGAGCTAAAAATAAATCACTTAAAATCGGAGCTAAACAAGACCCTATGCAAACGCCGCTCTTCTGAAGATAGAGACGGCTATCCCATTCAACATAAGTGGACCTGAGGTACAGTTCTAAGAGTGCCATGAACTTGGCCTCCGGTATTCCTACCTCGTTCTGAAATGACACGGCACCATACCTGTCTATGCATTCTTGGATGCACTGAAGTAACTTATCTTTGGGTATTGAATAATACAGGTCCTTTAAATCTAAAGAAAATGCCTCAAAAGTGGACCCCGTCCGGCCTGAAAGGAAGTTAACGATTTCGGTGGAATCGTGAACCAAGTAAGGGTCTTCCACCGCGAGCAGCTTAAGCTGCGAGCAGCTTACTTGGTTCACGATTCCACCGAAATCGTTAACTTCCTTTCAGGCCGGACGGGGTCCACTAAGGAAGTTAACGATTTCGGTGGAATCGTGAACCAAGTAAGGGTCTTCCACCGCGAGCAGCTTAAGCCGCGAGCAGCTTACTTGGTTCACGATTCCACCGAAATCGTTAACTTCCTTTCAGGCCGGACGGGGTCCACTTTTGAGGCATTTTCTTTAGATTTAAAGGACCTGTATTATTCAATACCCAAAGATAAGTTACTTCAGTGCATCCAAGAATGCATAGACAGGTATGGTGCCGTGTCATTTCAGAACGAGGTAGGAATACCGGAGGCCAAGTTCATGGCACTCTTAGAACTGTACCTCAGGTCCACTTATGTTGAATGGGATAGCCGTCTCTATCTTCAGAAGAGCGGCGTTTGCATAGGGTCTTGTTTAGCTCCGATTTTAAGTGATTTATTTTAGCTCAGGCAGACAGATCTATCGCCAGTCTTATTGAGGGTAGTAGCGTTACCAAAGTTTTTAGGTTCGTTGATGACTTCTTAGTTTTTATTGACAAGACGTCCATTGACGCCGACCTAGTCGTTAGCGAGACTTTGACAACTTTTAGGCACATTTTATCTCCAATTGAAGTGACTCACGAACTTTCGGTTGATTCATCCATAAGGTTTTTAGATATGCGATTATTTTTCGAGACTAACCATGTCTGCTGGCAGTACGAGCCTCGGGCGAATAAACCACTGCTACCCGTTAGCTCCTGTCATTCTAAGCTTGTTAAGCGTAGTATCGCCAACCTCTGCATGCTAAACGTTTTCAAGAAATCCTGTCCCCATCGTGTAGCGGAGAGTTTCGGCAAGCAGGTAAAGCGCCTGGAAGAGGCAGGCTTCCCGCAAGCTGTACTGGTTTCGGTAGCTGAAACAATTTTGAAGAAATCGCGAACCCGCCAAGTGACCCAAGAGCCATCTCGTGAAAAAGAAAAAGTGGCTGTGATACCACATCTTCATCGCGTGTCCCACAACTTAAAGAAGATTGCTGAGCGAGCTGATGTAAAGGTGATCTTCTCTGCACCTTTGAAAATGTCTAAACTTTGCAAAATGACGAATCCTTGCCTCCGAAAAGCACCAGCCTGTACCATAAACCATGAAACTAAATATGTCGAATGCCAGGTTGGCGTTGTCTACGATATTCCCCTGTCTTGTGGCAAAAAGTACGTAGGCCAAACTGAGCAGTGTTTAAACGACAGGCTCAGGCAGCATTGCAACAATGTGAGGAATGGCAGAGAGGGTCACCTGGCTATACATTGCAGAGATTGCAAGTGTGTACCAGATTTTCGCGCATGTTCCGTGATTGCCAAAAGTCGAGACAAGTGGAATAGATTGATAATTGAGGCACAGAAGATTATTGAAGCCGGTGATCGTTGCGTGAGTGTGGCCTCCGTATCTTTATCTCAGAAAGAGTTGCAATATCTCAATGCGACTGCGCAGCAATGAAACATGACAACACTGTGTGCATAAATAGCCTCTGTTTTTCTTGGAATAAACATTGTTGGCAGTGGCGCCCTGTGTGTGTGTCTCCCTTCTCGTCCGTGTCTTCCTTGCGCCTACAAATTCGAATCATGCTTTACCAACACGCCCAGTTGCTCACCCTCACATAGGATGAGTATGTTCTTTCCCTGATTGTCTGGAGCAATGCCATAAAATCCGTGGTGAAAATTGTGCCCGTGGTGTACCGTCATCCACTTTGTCAGGGTCTATCGCGCTACAATGGTTTCAGTGTAATTTTTAGCAGATCTATATTGTGAAACCAATAGTGCCTACCATGCAATCTTGCGTGTGCACTTAGAAAAATAGGATAGCTCGGAGGTGTTTTCTGGTCCCAGCAAGCACATGCATTGTTTAATAACACCTTTGTTTTGTTTATAAGCATGGTAGCATTGTTTTGACTTTGGGCTATGCGCGCACAATGTCACAAAGCTCATACATGGTGGAAGCTGTTGAAGATGAGGATCTTCAGCGGCACTCCGCAGGTTGACATAAAACTCGCTTGTTACATTCCGATGGACAAACGATCAGTTGCCGGCCAATTTTTCGGTGACAAAATGATCATCACGTTGGTGTGGTGGTGTTGCTCGCGGAGGTACGTAATAAGGGATGGGTTGAGAAAACGTTTCGGCTTAATACACGGGGTCTTAATTGGGCCGCGGTCTCATTGTGAACGATGAACTTAAGGACAGAAATCGTGGCTTTTACTCTTATGCAAAATAGGTACTGGACTTGCACATTCATCAAGAAAAAGAAAACGCATTGATACAATAATCATTTATTTATTTTTTCTTGATACTCTCGACAATTTTGCGCTCGGTTAATTCAGACGTTTTTTCCGGACCCGTGAAATCCGAATTAATGAGCCCTTACTGTATTTGGGTGAGTGTTTAAAAGCACACGAACCTTGCTCTGTGAGGAGCATTATTTCCTTTAAAGTCCTTAGATTGCAATAAATGACATTGTATGAACCATAATGTACTTTTATAGAAATGAATCTCCATCTGGATCATGTGGTTTTTTTCTTTTAACTGATTCCACACAGCACACCTTAAAGAGGCAATGGCAATGCGAGGGTTTCTTGAGCGCTCTACCAACATAATTAATGTTGTTCTCATTGTGGCCAATTATGTTCAGCATAATCATGCAAAAGCCTGGTGCACATAAAAATATCATTATTCGTTTTAGGGCAGCCGCCGCACTCAACCCTGACAGAGGGAGCAAAGGTCGAGACGTCAAGGAAGCAGCGCTGCCTCACACCACAAATGACCAACTAAAGCTCTGCGAGACTATGAACGCTAAGTGTTTCAACGAAAAATTTGCAGTGTCATTATGAATATACCGCATTTACTTGAATCTAAGCCGATTTTTTTTTTCGAAAAAATGATGTGCGAAAGTGGGGGGGGGGGGGGTGTCGGCTTGTCATGAGTAAAGAGGCACGGGGCGCGTGCCGGACAGCGCAATGCGTCGATAGTGGGAATGGAAAAGTACCCGATGGTGTGCACCCCCGCCACGTCGACGCAAGCCATTGGCCGGAGAAAGGCGTGTGCCACGCGACCCGAGCTGAGGTGTGGGACCACAGAAGAAGAGTTGGGCATTGTTCGGTGGAGTCGTCGAGGAGCAAGGTGGTACAAGCCAGCGTCGCACCCGCGACGAGAGCAGCAGGGCTGAGTTCTGGAGGCAGCGTTGTGCATGCCCCGGGAGGGTGGCCGTCGACCTCGGGGTCTACCGAGCGAGGCGTCCTGGGCTTGCGGGAGCCTCAGCACGCAGTTCTCGTGGCACCTGCAGCACTACCACAGCTCGGCAAGGCGACGGCGACCCACCGACAATCACCGAAGAGCCACGTCGACAGTTCGACCCGGTGGCACCAAGGAGAGGCCAGGAGTTAGGCCTAACTGGGCGAGACAGATGTTCTCGACGAAGGGCCGGAGGACCGGCGACGAAGAAGACTAGCGACGCGGCGGATCGACGACAAACGACCCCAAGACGTCGACAGCAGCTGCGACGACGGGGCAGGGCGTCGATCTTCCGCATCGAATCGAGGCGACGGGCAACACGAACCGTAAGAACGTTCCGATTCGCGTAGCGAGACTGAGGCGCCATAGTGGCCAGACATTGGAGTCCGTAGAAGTTAAGCACAGCTTGCAGGCTTTGCGATTTGTTAGAGATTGCACGATATAGCGTCACTGTTTCTAACGTTACATTTTGATGTAAATTTTTTTGTGTTAACTTCTTGTTTGCAGTGTTGAGTTCTATAAAGTGTGTTGTCGTGACGCCACGGTCTCCCGCCTCTCTCACTCTCCCAATTCCATTCCGCGTTGCAAGCGCTCCCCGAGATACGTGACACAATAAGTGGCGAGCCTGCCAGGATTTTTCCAGCGTTTGGCCCAGTCACGTATCGTCGGGGGTTGCAAGGATGGATTGGGAGAAGTTGGCGGCCGTGGCCAAAGACTTAGGGATGGATAAGGAGGAGACGAAGAGGTTTTTTGAGGTCACTCAGAAGGAGCATGACCAGCAGCTCGCGTTGCAAGAACGGGCACGCGAAGCGGAGTACGAGCGGCGCGTGAAGAACATGAGCGCGAAAGGAACGTGCGCGTATAGAACACGAGCGCGAAAAGGAACGTGCGCGCGAAGCGCGTGAACAGTACGAGCGCGAAAAGGAGATCCTCGAGCTTAAGCTGAAGCTAGCTGAGGTGAACGCTTGTCCGCGCAGCGACCCTAGTAACGCGAGTACTCCCACGTCAGCGTCGGCCAACTCGCCCATTCCCAGGCCTAGACAAATTTGCCCGCGTAAACTAATGGCGCCCTTCGATGAGCGAAGGGACGACCTTGGATGCATATTTGCATCGATTCGAAAGGATCGCCATTGGGCAAGGCTGGGAGAAAGGCGAGTGGGCAAACGCTCTGAGTTTGTGTCTCGTGGGAGAGGCGTTAAGCGTGTTTGGGCGCATGCCAGCAGAGGAAATCTCTAGATTACGATATAGTTAAAAGACTTTATTAGAGAGGTTCAGGTTGACGGCTGAAGGGTTTCGGGAGAAGTTCCGAACGTGTAAGCCCGAAGATTCAGAAACTGGCAAGCAGTTTGCGTGTCGGCTAGCTAACTATTTTGATCGCTGGATAGAGCTGTCTGAGACAGAAAAAGACCTATGAAGGGGTCCGCGACAGAATGGTTGACTGAGCAATTCCTCAACAGGTGCAGCAAAAACTTAGCAGTATTTTTGAAAGAGAGGAAGCTAAGCACAGTAGAGGAGACGGCAAAGCAAGCGGACCAGTTCGTAGAGGCTCAGGGTCTAAGGAACTTAGAAAAAGGCGACAGAGACGATTACAAGGAAGTAGAGAGCAACAGTGAGGCCCCAAGGGGTAACAAAGGGCACAGCAGCGGTGTTTCTTGTGCAATCGACTAGGGCATATAGCTATGAACTGCCGCACTAGCACTAGTCAACAAGAATCCCACGTTACCTGCCAATTGTGTCAGAAAAGAGGGCACAACAGCGAACGAGTGTAGGAATAGACCGGTAGAGCATACTGCGTGTGCAATGAGGTCAGAAGGGAAGGAAGAGGTATTTGGTGCAGTGATAGATAGGTCGGAAGGTGTTAATATGCAGTTGTGGAGGGTAAAGTAAATGGGCAACGGGTAACGGTGCTGGAGGGACTCAGGAGCGGATACTGTGTTAGTGAGGAGAAGTCTGGTGAATAAAAAGGATTTCACAGGGAGAATAGGCACAGTGGTCTTGTAGATGGATCCAAGAAGGAGTTACCCGAGGCGAAAATAAGGTTAGATACTCCTTATTCGTAGGTGTACTCACAGCGAAGTGTATGGAAGATCCCATCTATGATGTGATATTGGGAAATAGGCCAGGGGTAAGAAGGGTGGATGACCCAGTACAGCGTGAGAAATATGCTAAACCCAGGAAAGAGGTAACTGGAAGCCCCGAGAGCATTGAAGCTAGTAGGGGAAGTGGGAAGAGCGAGGCACGAGGCAACGATAGAGTGCCAATGTTGGAGTGTGTATGGTGTAACCTCTGAGGAGTTCTCAAATGAACAGAGGAGGGACAGAACTCTGAGGCACGCGGTAGATAGGATTGGCCGTAAACCAACCAGAGAGGGATGTAGAGACGGAGTGTCCTACGAATCAGTCAAGGAGTTAATTTCCGTAAGTTTTGGAAAAGAGGGACACCAATTAGACAACTGATGGTGCCGCATGTTATAGACGGGTCATTTTAGAGCATTGGTATGCGAATGGGTTCAGAGATACACAGAACCTGCGTAGGGAAGTGACGAAGGAGGCATTTTGGCCAGGCATACACCTGAAGCAGATGTCAAGCACTTGTAAATAGGAGTTAAATCACCAATGAAGCGACGGATTGTGCATGTGGTGTGAATCTGGTACGTTAGAGATCTTAGTGTTCTGGACAATGAACATGTGTGTGTAGAACTATGATAGTGGTGTTGTATGAACTATGTGCGGTGAAGTAAATTGTGAGTGAAAGTGCGTGACAAAGTGGGGAAGTGAAGGTGCGCACAAGTCAAGCAAGGAAAATGGAGCACAAGCTACAAGACACTATCAGAAGAGCAGAGGGCCATAACCATAAGGAGGAGGACAGAAGCAGTTTTTTAAGAAAAAACTCTTAAAAGGGGCCCAATGTCATGAGTAAAGGGCACGGGGCGCGTGCCGGACAGCGCAATGCGTCGATGGTGTGCGGGGAATGGAAAAGTACCCGATGGTGTGCACCCCCGCCACGTCGACGCAAGCCATTGGCCGGAGAAAGGCGCGTGCCACGCGACCCGAGCTGAGGTGTGGGACCACAGAAGAAGAGTGGGCATTGTTCGGTGGAGTCGTCGAGGAGCAAGGTGGTACAAGCCAGCGTCGCACCCGCGACGAGAGCAGCAGGGCTGAGTTCTGGAGGCAGCGTTGTGCATGCCCCGGGAGGGTGGCCGTCGACCTCGGGGTCTACCGAGCGAGGCGTCCTGGGCTTGCGGCAGCCTCAGCACGCAGTTCTCGTGGCACCTGCAGCACTACCACAGCTCGGCAAGGCGACGGCGACCCACCGACAATCACCGAAGAGCCACGTCGACAGTTCGACCCGGTGGCACCAAGGAGAGGCCAGAGTTAGGCCTAACTGGGCGAGACAGATGTTCTCGACGAAGGGCCGGAGGACCGGCGACGAGGAAGACTAGCGACGCGGCGGATCGACGACAACGACCCCAAGACGTCGACAGCAGCTGCGACGACGGGGCAGGGCGTCGATCTTCGCATCGAATCGAGGCGACGGGCAACACGAACCGTAAGAACGTTCGATTCGCGTAGCGAGACTGAGGCGCCATAGTGGCCAGACATTGGAGTCCGTAGAAGTTAAGCACAGCTTGCAGGCTTTGCGATTTGTTAGAGATTGCACGATATAGCGTCACTGTTTCTAACGTTACATTTTGATGTAATTTTTTGGTGTTAACTTCTTGTTTGCAGTGTTGAGTTCTATAAAGTGTGTTTGTCGTGACGCCACGGTCTCCCGCATCTCTCACTCTCCCAATTCCATCACACATTGCAAGCGCTCCCGAGATACGTGACACATAAGTGGCGTATTGCCACTTATTGTGTCACGTATCTCGGGAGCGCTTGCAATGGTTGCCACTTATTGTGTCACGTATCTCGGGACGCTTGCAATGTGTGATGGAATGGGAGAGTGAGAGATGCGGGAGACCGTGGCGTCACGACAAACACCTTTATAGAACTCAACACTGCAAACAAGAAGTTAACACCAAAAATTTACATCAAATGTAACGTTAGAACAGTGACGCTATATCGTGCATCTCTAACCAAATCGCAAAGCCTGCAAGCTGTGCTTAACTTCTACGGACTCAATGTCTGGCCACTATGGCGCCTCAGTCTCGCTACGCGAAGAAACGTTCTTACGGTTCGATGTTGCCTGTCGCCTCGATTCGATGCGAAGATCGACGCCCGCCCCGTCGTCGCAGCTGCTGTCGACGTCTTGGGGTCGTTGTCGTCGATCCGCCGCGTCGTAGTCTTCCTCGTCGCGGTCCTCCGGCCCTTCGTCGGAGAACATCTGTCTCGCCAAGTTAGGCCTAACTCCTGGCTCTCCTTGGTCGCACACGGGTCGAACTGTCGACGTGGCTCTTCGGTGATTGTCGGTGGGTCGCCGTCGCCTTGCCGAGCTGTGGTAGTGCTGCAGGTGCCACGAGAACTGCGTGCTGAGGCTGCCGCAAGCCCAGGACGCCTCGCTCGGTAGACCCCGAGGTCGACGGCCACCTCCCGGGGCATGCACAACGCTGCCTCCAGAACTCAGCCCTGCTGCTCTCGTCGGGGTGCGACGCTGGTTGTACCACCTTGCTCCTCGACGACTCCACCGAACAATGCCCAAACTCTTCTTCTGTGGTCCCACACCTCAGCCGGGTCGCGTGGCACGCGCCTTTCTCCGGCCAATGGCTTGCGTCGGACGTGGCGGGGGTGCCACAATCGGGGTACTTTCCATTCCCGCACACCATCGACGCATTGCGCGTCCGGCACGCGCCCCGTGCCTCTTTACTCATGACACGGCTTAGATTCGAGTGTACAATGATTAAGCTTTTTCTGGCCTGGCATGCGCATTTGCGCGGGTCGGCTTATAATCGGGGCCGGCCTAGATTCGAGTAAATACGGTATATCTACACCATTTTCCAAACCAATTGAATCTACGGTGACAACATGGTACGCATTTGTCCGTATTTTGAAGCTGTTTACA